>NC_073302.1:36631764-36741764 GCF_027595985.1 Sorex araneus
GGAGAACCACGCCAGGAAGCAGGCATCACAGGAACAGGGGCCGGAGAGGAGACTGGAATCTGGAGGCACTGGAACCAAGTCTGCCTGCAGGACTGAAGGTGGACACTGCGGATGGTCTGAGCATGGCCTGTGATGGGCACGGTGGACAGATGCCGGGACATGCAGACCCTGCAGGTCATCTCAAGGACACGGAACCTGCAGGCTGCTGGAAGATGCTGGGTTAAATTTTGAATGCGAGGGAAAACCAACGAAGGGCTTTTTATCAGAGGGCTACTTGATCTAAATTCAATAGATCTGAACCTTATATTACAGAGTTTATCAAGGACAGAACAGTCTGCCAGTGGTAAAAGATGTGAAAAAAGTGATGGTTCTATTGTGCCAGACACCGGCAAGCCGTTCACAATATCCATTTCCTCTTTTTCTGGGCACATGGTCAGGCTGCTAGGGGTGACCACGGGACAGATGGGGCCAAAGGAACAAGGGAGGAAGTGGTATAGGGTACTCAAGTCTGGTACCCGAAAAGTCCCCACAAGACTTGCTCCATCACCTCCGTCAATAAAATTCAACGAATCTTCCAGAGAAGTCAGGGCTAAGGGCTAAGGGGAGCAGGGGACAGGAAAAGGGGGGTTCCATAAGTGGGAGTCCATGGAGGACAGAAATTTCACTTTTGGTTTCCCCGCCTCACATGAACTCAGGCCATGCAGAGAAGGCAAGGGTAGGTAGTGACAACAGAGGAAGTGACGTCAACAACGTCTCACGGCAATGACAGGAAGATCAAAGGAGGAAAACCCTGCCGGAATCTGTGAGCCAGAGTTAGAACAAAGAGTAACTCCTTGGATGTTCTATCTCTTTCGACGGAGAGGTTAACCACCGCCATAGTACTCTAAGACAGAGCAATAGAGAAATTTGGGAACCTGCGAACACACCCAGACACCGATCTGGAACTTCCTGTCCTGCGTTTGATGATCGTCCGGTCTGACGTAAGTGATGGCTCATTCCCCTTCTTACCAAAGGCCACAGCATCTACTCAGACTTGCAGCTGAAGCTCTCATCGAGGAAAATATGTCAGTGATCCCAGGCTCACACCCTCACTGTGATCATCTAATAAAGCCTTTAATTCTTTTTTTAGTTTTTTGTTTTGCTTTTTGGGTCACACCTGGCAATGCACAGGGGTTACTCTTGGCTCTGCACTCAGGAATCACCCCTGGTGGTGCTCAGAGGACCATATGAGATGCTGGGAATTGAACCCAGGTCGGCCGCGTGCAAGGCAAAGGCACTATTGCTGTACTATTGCTCCAGCCCCAAAGCCTTTAATTCTTAATCACTGGGGGGGCGGGTCTTTGTTTAAGTCAGTACCAACAATCACAAACATCCTCTTTGGGCCTTTGCTGAAGAGAAAAGTCAAATTTGCTGGTGCTCACCCATTAAGATTCTGAGCTATCTTTGTGACAGTAGCCACTGTCGCTTGTCTTAACCAATACATAACATAAGCAAGAAAGGACAGGATAAGAGAGACAGGCTAGGGGCCAGAGCGATAGCAAAGCAGGTAGGGTGTTTGCCTTGCATGCGGCCAACCCGGGTTCGATGACTAGCATCCCATATGGATCCCCAAGCACCATCAGGAGTGATACCTGAGCGCAGAGCCAGGAATAAGCCCTGAGCATCGCTGGGTGTGACCCAAAAAGAAAAAAAAAACCAAAAAGACAGGATGAAACTAGTATATTCAGTGTGCTTAGAGTCACAGAAAATTTCTTTCTTTTTCCCACCAAGTGGAGGCCTTCCAGGGAGGGAGAGGCGAGAGAGGAATCCCCCAAGCGAGGAGGGGCTGGGCGTGGGGGATGCTCAGGGCCGGCAGAGTGGTGCCAAATTCGAGATTTTGAAGGGGCTCCAAGATCTTGGCTCTGGAAATGCCTTCTGCACGGTGTCCTGAGTCTCCAGGGCAGGGCGCGCCCGCTGAGAGCTTAGCCACCAGCGTTAGTGCCACCAGTGGGAGTCGAGGGAAAGAGGAAGGCAGGAGACGGGGGACAGGCACCGACTTCCTGTCCCATGAGGGTCCTCATCTGCCAGGAACCCATGCCTGGGAACGGCCAGAAACCTATGCCTGGAAACCAATATATCAGTACAAACTGATCTGCAACTAGGAACAACCGCTTCTTGGGAAAGGTTGCAGAACAATGCCCAGGGAAACTGACATCGGGGCCCACATCCAGTTTTGTTAAACGTCTGCATTCTTTGCTAGTCTCCCATTCTGCCCACTTCCTCATCTAATTGATTATAAAGGACTAGCTTTGGAGAAATAAGATTGGAGCTTGCGTCCGTCTCATTCTTGTGTCCGTCTCATTCTTGTGTGTCTCTCTGTGTCTGCCTCTTTCTTCTTGCGTCTGCTCCTTTTCACTCGTGCACCCTCTCCCGGCTACCCATGTTGACCAAGTCCCATGGGACGGGACACTCGTCCCCGGGCATCCGGGTCCTGGAAGCCCTCTTCCTTCCATTTTTCCTACCCCTCCGGTAGCGACTGTTCGCTCCCAGCTGCTGCTCACCTCTACGTGGCCTCGGTGTTCTTCCATTCTTAAGGCTCGTTCCACAATTCCCTGCATCAAGTCCTCCCTTGGATAAGCTGAGTCGAGGGGACTCTCGTGCCTGCCACTCTCTCCCTGGGAACCCGGTCATCCACGCAGGGGCCTCACGTGCCTGGTCTGGTCTGTTCAGCTTGACCTCCAGGGACACTGGCTGCCGCCTGGCCTTCCCCTGCCCTCCACACCCTGCACCCCTGTCACGATTATCTCCTGTGGTGGCCCCAGGCTCGAGCCTCTCCCTACGAGGCCTGGGAAGGATCAGGAGGGCACGGCCCCCTCTGATGGTTAAGCTGAACCATTGTGAGCGGAAGGCACTGGGTGCCCCAGTTTGGGGGTGTGGGGTAGGGGCCCCTGGAGGTGGGCGGGTCCCTTGGGAAAAACTCTCTGAAGGATAAGGAGTGGGGGCTGGACAGTGGCCCAGAGGATGGGCACATGTGTCTGGGAGCACAAGGAGTGAGAGATCCCGGGGGGTGTTGGCACTGGGGGGTCTACGGTCCTCGTGCTTGTGGGTTGGCTGAGACAGTTTCTGGATACCACTTACTGTGTTTGATTATGACTACGGTATGATTATGGCCAACCAGAGGGAGTCAACCTTAGCTACTTAGTCTACTGCTCCTTTAGTAGGAAAAACAACAACAACAACTCAAAACCCTGGAAGTTTATCTTTTTTTTCCGTTTGTTTGTTTTGGGGCCACACCTGGCGGTGTTCAGGATTTACTCCTGGCTCTGTGCTCAGGGATTATTCCTGGTGGCCTGGGGAGACCATAGGGTGTCAGCAAAGCAAGTGTGCCACACACGTGGAAATCTATCTTCTTTAATGAAACAAACAGAAAGTGCCACCTATGGCTCCCCCCACATCGGCCGAATGCCCTCTTCAGGAAACACCGTGCGGGGCCCGGAGGAGTTGTGACGATACAGCAAAGTGTTGTTTTGCAGAAGCTCCGTGTATGGAATGGAAGGGAACACGAGAGATACTAGAAATTAGCCACAAGGCAGTGGTAACCGAGAGGAGCCGGTGGGCCCAGAGGACAGGGAGGGCGGGAACAGCGGCTTTCGGCTCTCACACCAGCTCTGGAAGCCCCTGATGTCCTGGTGTCACCTGGGGAACCGGGGAAGGTGAGTGTGGGTTAGTCCGGGCAGATGGAGCAGCGTATGAAAGACTGGAGGCAAGGGCGTGCCTGGTTCTCTGGCAAATCCAAGGGAAGGCAAAGTGGTTTCTGCAAAAGGTAGAGGGGGTCAGTGGAAGGGCTTTGTACCTCCAAGTTCAGATGGGGGTAGAAGGAAGGCTAAAAACCGGAAGTCATAAGGGCACCTCACCCTCCACCCCCAACCCACCCCAAGAAGAAAATGCAGCCATCTGCAACAATGTGGGTGGACCTGGGGGGTATGATACTAGCACAAGGAGGCAGATAATAGAGATGAATATTGCATGATATCACTTCTATGTGGCATCAGCAGCAGCCAAGTGAGAGAAGCAGAGAGCAGAATGGGAATTGCTAGGAGCTAGGGAGAGGAAGAAATGAGGAGGTTTCTGGGGCCAGGGATGTGGGTCAGTAACAGAGCATGTGCCTCACAGGTAAGGCCCTGGGTTCAATTCCCACACACGCAAACAAAGCAAAACCCAGAAAGATGCTGGGTATCGGGGCCGGAGTGATAGTACAGTGGGCAGGGTTTGCCTTGCACGCGGCCGACCCAGGTTCGATTCCCGGCACCTCAGATGATCCCCTGAGCACCACCAGGAGTGATTCCTGAGTGCAGAGCCAGGAGTAACTTCTGACCATCGTCGGGTGTGACCCAAAAAGAAGAAAAAGATGCTGGGTATCTCCCAGTTATACAGAAAGATAAGTTCTGGGGAACTGACAGGCAGCTGGTGACTATAGGTCATAGTAATGTATACTTGAAACTTGCTAAGATCATAGATTACAAGTGTTCTCAGCACCAAAATGAGGAAGAAAGGAATAGATGAAAGGAAGGAAGGAAGAAAGGAAGGAAGGAAGGAAGTAAGGAAGGGAGGAAGGGAGGAAGGAGGGAGGGAGAAAAGTAGAAAGGGAGGGAGGGAGAAAAGGAAGGAGGGAGGAAAGAAGGGAAGGAGGAAAAAAGAAAGGAACGATGGAAGGAAGGAAGGAAAGAAGGGAGGAAGGAAGGAAGGAAGGAAGGAAGGAAGGAAGGAAGGAAGGAAGGAAGGAAGGAAGGAAGGAAGGGAGGAAGGAGGGAGGGAGGGAGGAAAGGAGAAAAGGAAGGAGGGAGGGAAGAAGGGAAGGAGAATAAAGAAAGGAACGATGAAAGGAAGGAAGGAAGGAAGGAAGGAAGGGAGGGAGGAAGGGAGGAAGGAGGGAGGGAAGGAAGGAAGGAGGGAAGGAAGGGAGGAAGGAGGGAGGGAGGGAGGGAAGGAGAAAGGGAGGGAGGGAGAAAAGGAAGGAGGGAGGGAAGAAGGGAAGGAGAATAAAGAAAGGAACGATGGAAGGAAGGAAGGAAGGAAGGAAGGAAGGAAGGAAGGAAGGAAGGGAGGGAGGAAGGGAGGAAGGAGGGAGGGAAGGAAGGAAGGAGGGAAGGAAGGGAGGAAGGAGGGAGGGAGGGAGGGAAGGAGAAAGGGAGGGAGGGAGAAAAGGAAGGAGGGAGGGAAGAAGGGAAGGAGGAAAAAAAGAAAGGAAGGAAGGAAGGAAGGAAGGGAGGAAGGAAGGAAGGGAGGGAGGGAGGGAGGGAGGGAGGGAGGGAGGAAGGAAGGGAGGGAGGGAGGAAGGAAAACTTACTTTGGCAGCTGAGTGGAAGGTAAATGGGCATGAGGGCAAGGCAGGGGCCGGCTGGATGGTGCTGAGGACTCTAAGTGAGGGATGTGGGTGCCCTGCATAGCCAGGGGCCCTGGTGCAGAGACAGGAAGGAGGTGGAATGGGCAGGCCGGCAGGGACCTGGGTTCGAGGTCTAAGGAGGGCAGAGGAGCTAAGAAAACTTTCCCTTGGGGCCACCCCCTCACCTGCTGCCTCCTCAAGTAGGAGGCTCCTTGCCCAGATTTCTGGGCATGGCCGGGCCAGGGGCCCTTGGGGCTTGAAAGCCATTGTGTCATGCAGCCGTGCCTGAGCTGGGGTCCCCACCCCGAGCATACTCTCCCTCTCTGATCAGCTGCAGATGAAAGCACCTCTGCCATCGGAAACATTTCATGCTGCCTTACTGGATGTTCTGTTTTTTAAATACATTTGTCCCCACCAGGAAAACCAAATTTCTGACCAGTCGACCCCAAAGCCTGAGACAGGCCATCTGCTATCTGTAAAAATCTCCCTTTAAGGGGCTGGAGCAATAGCACAGCGGGTAGGGCGTTTGCCTTGCATGCGGCTGACCCGGGTTCGATTCCCAGCATCCCATATGGTCCCCTGAGCACCATCAGGGGTAATTCCTGAGTGCAGAGTCAGGAGTAACCCCTGTGCATCGCTGGGTGTGACCCAAAAAGAAAAAAAAAATTCCCTTTAAAGTGGGAGTGAGTGAGCAGGTGGGGTGGGGTGGGGGACAAGCCGGGGCGGGGAGCTGGTAGAGCCGTGGTTCTGGAACAAACCTGGGGCCTCCGGCTGCAGGGTGGGGGAGCAGGAGCGGGGAAAGCCATGGATGGGAGAGGTAACAGGAAGCAGCAGCGGGCACGGTGGCCGGGGGGCAGGTGATTAGGATAGATGCTGTGGGGGGGCAGAGACTGTGTGTGGGGGGGGAGTAAATTACTTGCCCTGCGTGTGGCACTGCATATGGTCCCTCGGGCACAGAGCCAGGAGTAAGCCCCGAGCACTGTGGAGTGTGGGCGCCCTCCGTCCACCCCCATAATGAGTAAGAAAAGGTGTGGGGCTGAGCGGCAGGCTGCTGGGGTTGCAGCCTTTTCCTCTGTCTGGTTTTGGTTTGGGGCCACACTGGGAAGTGCTCGGGGCTACCCCGTGCTCCTTGCTGTGGGGCCACCCCTGCTGGTGCTCAGGGGACCGTGTGGTGCTGAGGATGGAGTCTGGGCCTCCTGCATGCCAGACCTGCGCTCAGCCCACTGAGTTCTCTCTCCGAGCCTGGGGCCTTCTGTCTGACTCCCCACTCACTCAGGGGGTAGCTCCCAGAGGGCGGAAGCAAGGAAAGTTGGTGTTATCTGGAAGGGAGCCCAGGATTTCTCTTAAAGAGGGAACCTTCCTGACCTAAGACTGGGGAGGTAGGAGGGAGGGAGGGAGGGAGGGAGGGAGGAAGGAAGGAAGAAAGGAAGGAAGGGAGGGAGGGAGGAAGGAAGGAAAAAAGGGAGGGAGGGAGGGAGGAAGGAAGGAGAAGGAAGGAAGGGAGGGAGGGAGGGAGGGAGGGAGGGAGGGAAGGAGGGAAGGAAGGAAGGAAGGAAGGAAGGAAGGAAGGAAGGAAGGAAGGAAGGAAGGAAGGAAGGAAGGAAGGAAGGAGGGAAGGAAGGAAGGAAGGAAGGAAGGAAGGAAGGAAGGAAGGGAGGGAGGGAGGGAGGGAGGGAGGGAAGGAAGGAAGGAAGGAAGGAAGGAAGGAAGGAAGGAAGGAAGGAAGGAAGGAAGGAAGGGAGGGAGGGAGGGAGGGAGGGAGGAAAGAAGGGAAGGAGGGAGGAAGGAAGGAAGGAAGGAAGGAAGGAAGGAAGGAAGGAAGGAAGGAAGGAAGGAAGGAAGGAAGGAAGGGAGGGAGGGAGGGAGGGAGGGAGGGAGGGAGGGAGAAAGGATGCTCAGTGAGTGCCTGGGCAAGGCGGAGGCTGGGCTGGTGAGGAGAGGTTGCACTGCATGGCAGAAATGTTTGTTTCCTGCAGAGAAAAACGTCTGAAAGTGGGGAAGCCCCTCGTTCCCGTCCAGGCTCCAGGGAGAAGTGGCCATGGACAAACTAGCTCCCGAGTAAGTGACACCCAATTTCAAGTCGTGGTCGAAGGGCATTCTCTGCTGCCACCCTCCTCTGCCGGCCCCCACCTCTGCAGTGGTGAAAGGAACGGGCTTCCTGTTTGTCCTTGTCACCATCCGTCCGTGTGGCCCAGAGCAGCGGCAGACAGGGGAGCCAAAGGCCTGCTCCAACCCCAGATGGGGGCTGCGAGTGTATGAGTCCAGGGCGTGGGGAAGCTCCTCAGGGTTGGCCGTGGGCATCCCAAAGACGAGGAAAGGGAACCCCTGACCACTTTCCCAGCATCCAAACCCAACTGTGTCTCGGTTTGTCCATCTGTAGAATGGTGGCATGTCTGCCAGGGCATGTGTGAATGGAGAGACACGGCAAGGGGGTGCCAGCCGCCCTGATCCTCCCGCCCATCTGGTCCCTAGCTCGGAGGCCCAATGACTCACCCCTCCCCCTCCTGACCCCCCCACCTTTGGAAACAGCAGGCTGGGCTGGCGGGCAGGTGTTGTTGGCAGGGCTGCGGGACAACCCATTTTTCCCGCTTGGCTCGGCTCCCCCACAGAAAACCAGATGGCTCCACGTGGGGGCTGGAGACTATTCATTTGGCTTCCCGGGATGAGCCGAAAAATCTTCCATCCATTTTTAAAAAAAAAAAAAAGAAAGAAAGAAAATCTTCCATGAATTCTGTCAGGAAGGAAAAAAGGAGCCAGAAGTCAGCAGAGGGAGAAACAGAGGGACGGGGAGGGGGCCGCCAGGGTGCCCGCCTGGTGGTGCTGGCTTGAAGGGGCAGAAACCAGAACCGAGGCTGCAAGATGCCAGGAATAGACAGGGAACAACGGTGGGTGTCTGAGGCTCACTGAAGGACTGGGGCGGGGCCTCCCAAAGTGGGGCGGGAAGGATCCAGCAACCCCTTTGGGTCAGAGGGTTCTCCCCTGGTCGGGGACGAGGCCCTCCCATCCCAGCAGCGCCCGCCTGGGACACCTCTGCCCGACATTCCAGTCGCCCAGTCGCTCGGATGAGGTCAAGAGTGACAATCCACTTAAAGGATTTACACCTGAGTTAAAGTCCCATCTGTTTCGGAGCAGATGTGATTTTTTTCTTGCTTTGGCAACAGATTCCGCCCCACCTCTCCCCCTTGGGTGCTAACTGGATGGATCCCGGTTTTGATTCAGAGACAATGTCAGCCAGCCTCTGTGGACAGCCAAGCTCTGGTGGGTCTCTCCTCCTAGGAATCACCACCCAGGACAGCCCCTTCCAGGCGGAACCAGGCTGCCCTGACCCCCAGCAGGCATCCTGCAGCACTGGCGATGCCATTGCCAAGACTCGGTCAGCCAGGGTCTCTGCATCTTCCGCTTTGCTCCCTTTATGGTTCACTTGAGCTCGTGGAAGTCAGCCACTGTGGCACGAGGACCCCCAGGCAGCCTCTGGAGAGCTCCGTGTGTGGGGGCGGGGAACTGGGTCCTCCTGCAACACTTTGCCACTACGGATGGACACCACCTTGGAAGCAGAAATTTCCAGCCCCAGTAAGCCTTCGGAACACTAGAGTCCTCCCGATCCCTTGTCTACGATGACATGTCTCAAGTCCCCCAACAAAACCTTCTCACTAAATTACTCAATTCCTGACTCAACGAGACCATTTTTGATAATAAAGGTCATTGTTGCTTTCATCCTGTAACACCCTGGGATAATTCATCATAAAGCCCCGATAATAAGACGAGGTCATCGGAGGAGAGAAACTCACCCTGCATGGTTCCAACAGTGACTCTGGGGGCTTCCTAAGTGCGGGGGACACGGCGGAGGCTGGGCTCTGGAGGGAGCTGGCACAGTGCTTTCAGGAGATGAAGCCAGAAGCAGAGCTGGCCCCCTGCGCTCCCTCCTCTTGGCCTTCATCTCCTGCCCAGCCTTCTCACTGGGTCAGCCTAGAACCCCAGAGAACAAAGAATCCTGGGCGATGTTGCCCAGAGGGAGATGGCATGGGAAAGGTAGTCGGGAGGGGGGTGATGATGAAGACACGTGCCTGGCATGTCAGCAACCCCTGGTACCAGTGTCCTCTGAGCACTGCCAGGAGTGACCCCTGAGCACAGAGCCAGGACTAAACTCCAAGTACTGCCATGCGTAGCCCTCAAAACAAACAACACACAAGCAAACAAACAAAAAAATAGAACTAAAACCAAAAAGACCATCCTCCCAGGGTACAGAGACGGGCAGAGAAGAAACCTGTGCAGGAAGAAATATGAACCCCATTGCCCTGTTCACTGCCCAGCCTGCAGTGATAACAGCAAATATTCTCGACTTGTTCTTGACTTTAATGAGAACATCATTTGTACGGTAAGGTGGAAGAACAAGAATTCTTTACCACGGTAAGGGATATTCTGTTTTTATTTATTAGTGTTGATCCTAAATATGCATACTCTGAAAAAAAAAATCAGAGGCCTTTTAGAGTTGCTATCCATAGCCACATGTTTTTTCTTGGCCCCAGGAGTGTGACAAACTATTGCGTCATATGACAAGGACTCAGCCAATCAGCGCGGTGTATTCTCTAACGACAGTGGGGGGGAGGATGAACCAACCAATCACGGTAAAGGGGAGTCACTACCAGGGATTCGGTTGGTGCTACTGGGGAAATGGGCTTCCTCTGTCCCACTGCGTGCGAACAGGAATCAGAAGCAACCGTGCAGAGACTGAGTGTGGAACTGGGGCAGGGGAGAAGCCGACCCAGAGATGGGGAGATGGAGAGATTCACCCCGATGCCACATCTCTGAGGAAGAGCTGTTTACTATCATCAGCCCCTAAAGAGCCCAGAAAGAGCTTTCCCCCTCACAGCCTTCAGGATCCTGGGGCATTCTTGGGGGCAGGCTGGGCAGAGAGGAGGAATCCCATTTCACAGAGGAAGAAAGTGGGGTGGCGTGCCATATCACCTGGCCACCAGTTCCTTCGACAACATGAAGCTCTCCTTCCCAGCCGAGGGTTCTGAGGTGCACTGTGTCACACACTGTAAGCCTCTGAGGCTTTTCTGTCTCTCAAGGTGACTGGTACCTCATCTTCCTGTTCTTGAAAGTTGGTTCACTCTTGGGACACAGGTGACATTCTGTTTGTTTGTTTTGGGGTTACACGCAGCAGTGTTCAGGGCTTATTCCTGGCTCTGTGCTCAGGGATCACTTCGGCCAGGGCTCGGGGGAACCTTCTGTAGCGCTGGGGAATGGACCTGGGTCAGTCACATGCAAGATAAGCCCTGACCTGTGCGCTCGCTCTCTCTCTCTCTCTCTCTCTCTCTCTCTCTCTCTCTCTCTCTCTCTCTCTCTCTCTCTCTCCAGCAGCTTCGGCTGAGGATTTTTAGTAGTTTGAGGCAGGAGGGCAAATCTGGCTTTGTTTCTTTAATATCCTGGCCCATGGACAGAGCCGCCACTCCGAGCTCTCCAGAACCTTCTCCGGGCTTCGGCAGCAGCTGCTCCTTCCCTGCATACCGCCTGTCTCACTTGCTGCTTTCAGCCCCTTCCCACACAGTCACCTTCCAGTGTGGGCTCCTCTGGCCCTTCCCTTCATCTACCCTCCACCCCCTCTCTCGTCCCCTCCTCACATTCTCTTTCCCCATTTTTCCCTTTCAGAAAACCCACCATGGACTTCTCCCAGCTATCAGCCTTGCCTATTGAATGTGTCGCTGACTGCGGGATCCCCCCTGCACTGCACGGGAGGAAGCAGGCTTTCTGCAAGGACCAATGTCTGGGTGCCGGCCCCACGCTCTCTCCCTGGCTCCCGACAGGAGAGGAGGCCCAATGCAGGGTCTCCAAAGTTACTGGTCGAATAAATAAATGATGGGGAAAGGCCCTGAGCACAGCAGTCGGTGGGAAATCATGATGCACACACCGGAGAGTGGCCAGTCCCTCCTCTGTGTGGAGAGCTGGGGAGAAAGAGCGGGAGACATGAGGGACGACCTGTGCTCTGTCAGGCTGCCTCCTGTGGGCACAGGGCCCTTTTGAGAAGGAAAGACAAGATGAGAAAGAAGAGTCTGGAACATTCCGGAAGAGTTATGGGGCTCTGTGAGTGTGACCATGAGAGGCAAGGTAAGGAGTAGCTGAATGGGAAGAGCATGGAGGTGGTTTGTGGGGCTCCAGAAACAGACAGACAGGGCCACCTGCAAGGCGAGCGCCCTACCCGCTGGACTATATCGCTCCAGGCCTGCTTCCGGGTTCTTGCTCCTCCAGGCCCAGGCTCTCCTGAGCTGGATTCCCAGTGCTTGAAATTCAGCTGAGATCAGATTGTTCCAATGAGCCTGGAGTATCTAGGAAACAGATATGGGCTTGACATAGGGTATAAGTTCCACTTGAAAAACTCCAGAGGGTTGAGGCATTAGGATGTAGACGGCTACTCTTCTGATTGATAATGTGACTCTAGTAGATTCATTGCAAACGTGTGGATAATAAATGACGGAATTCTAAAGTGAGTGAGCGTGTGGGAGGGCGGGCGCATGCGTGCGTGGGGGTATGGGTGGGTATCCGCCCATCTCCCTCCATTCATCCATATGGATTGGCAGGCCCACAGTCTGTGAGAGAGCCCTGGCCTCGATTCTCTGTCAAGCACATCTTACATCTTCAGTAAAGCCATATGTAGTGCAGCTAATCCCCAGAACCACTGTCAGTTCCCTTCAGTCACTTGGCAGGGCCCCTCCGCGTGTGTGGGCTCTGTGCTGCTGTCTGCGACGAACAAAGAGAAAATCTGTTCATGCCCAAATGTAGTCATTCTAGCAACCGCCCCATGAAGCCCTGCCTCGGGCATCCGGGTTGGATGTCCCGGGCTGATGGACAACTCTCTCAGGAAAGAGTGTCTCCATGAACTCAGTGCCCGGTGCTCATCTCTGGGGTAGGGGAAGCCTCGGATGTCCCAATACTGGGATGGGGGCAGATGTCCCTCAAGGCAGCTCCCTCTGGGTTCCCCTGGCGAGCACAGCCGGCCATGGGGTATCTCAGACGCCCCATTTCCCCTCAGGTAGTCCATGGACACCAGCTCGTCCCTGCGTGAGCTCATCAAGGGACGTTCAACCTCTCAGACCCCTGCAAGGCAGCAGCAGTGAAAGAAGAAAGATTTCCAACAGGAGGACTCACATTTGCGACACCCCCAGAATATAGAGCATCCCGGGAGCAGGGGAGGGAGCTGGGCTTTGTCGCACGTCGCTTCCACTGATGCTTGGTGGGACAGCAGTGGGCCTGGCTGGTGCTGGAGTCACCAGGGTCACACCTGGTGGTACTCAGGGGGCCACGCAGGGCTAGGGATGGAACTTGGGCCTGGCTTATTCAAGGTACAAACTCCAAACCTTTATGTTATATCCCTGGCCCCCCTTTAAGTTTTTTTTTTTTAATATTTCTTTTTGGGTCACACCTGACAATGCACAGGAGTTACCTCCTGGTTTTGCACTAAGGAATTACTCCTGGCGGTGCTCAGGGGACCATATGGGATGCTGGGATCCAAACCCAGGTCGGCCGGGTGCGAGGCAAATGCCCTACCCGCTGTGCTATTGCTCCAGCTCCCCTTAAGTTTTAAAAACAATCAGGGTCCGTCAGAGAGAGAGAGAGAGAGAGAGAGAGAGAGAGAGAGAGAGAGAGACAGACAGACAGACAGACAGACAGACAGACAGACAGAAGGGAAGAGTATTAACATTGGTCAAGGGCTCCCATGTGTCAGGAACTATGCTACCCAAGGCTGTATGGGTTAATTCTCTTTTTTTTTTTTTTGATTTTTGGGTCACACCCAGCGATGCTCAGGGGTTACTCCTGGCTTTGCACTCAGGAATTACTCCTGGCGGTGCTTGGGGGACCATATGGGATGCCGGGGATCGAACCCAGGTCGGCCGCGTGCAAGGCAAACGCCCTACCCGCTGTGCTATCGCTCCGGCCCCTGTATGGGTTAATTCTCTTGCCATCTCTTGGGAATGAGTGTGACAGATCCTATTTTGTAGATGGGAATCTGAGACTGGGAGTTTCCAGCTAAAGCTACTTGGCGAGTAAGGGCCGAGACTGGATGAAAGCCCAGGTCTTTAGAACTCAGTTTTTAAAAGACTCTTTAGTTTTTGTCTTGTTTTCCAAATGGACACATAAAGTAATATATATTTAGGGTAGAACATTTGTGAAGGAGAGATAAGCAATGAGAAAGAATTTTGTTCACAGAAAAATTGCTGTTAACAGTTCTTAGATTCTTCCTAACATATTATTTTTTGTATTTTGATAAAAATAATGGGGATTTGCTATATCAACCTCTTGATAAGCTGCCTTTGTTTTTCACTCAATAGACGACAATATGCTATTCCATTAAACATTATTCTCTCACAACTACTTATAATGGCGCCAGCAATTCTGCTACACCAACACTCAGTTAAGTTAAGCCCACCCACCGGGCACTTAGCTCACTTCCTGCTTCTCCTTCTCCTTCATGGCAAACTCTGCGGCCACAAACTAAATGGCCATGGCTTTGCCCAAAGCACAATCGCTTCTGGAGGAAAACATTTTAGAAGTTCATTGTTTTAGGTCCACAAAGGTGTACACAATTCCTCTCACGGGGCATTCTAGAGCCTGAACTCACACATTTTCTTAGCTCCAGGTTTCTGGATTTCCCAGGGCCATCTGTCCAGTCTCACCCTGTGGTCTAGATGGGAAGTTAAGCCCCCCCCAACCCCCGCCACCCCCTACCCTCTTGCAGTTTATGCGAGCCACATCCAGGAGGTTCTTTTACAGAACCTAGAAACACTTTTCTTTCTTTCTTCCTTCCTTCCTTTTTTTTTTTAAGTGAAAAAGAGAAAACTAAGATCAAAAATAGAGGTTAAGGAGCTTGCCTTGCATGCAACTGACCCAAAATCGATCTCTGATACTGCACATGGTTCCCTGAGCACTGCCAGAGGTCACTCCTGAGCACAGGGCCAGGAACAGTCCCTGAGCACTGCAGGATGGGGCCTCACAGCCTCAAAAGGGAAACAAACATGAATGCAAATGGCAAATCGCACTGAATCCAATATAGCCAAACATTACCCTTTGAGCTGTAATCAATACAGAAAACATGCACGAGCTATTTCTCAGGATGCTGGTACTTCGTGTTTGTACTCTGAGACCAGCCCCCTCATGAGTGCTGCAAAGCGGAGCTGGGGGTGGCCGCACTGGGCGAGCAGGTACCCAAAATGCTTTCTGGCAGGAATGAGCCAGTGTCCCTCTTCTCTGTCTCCGGCAGGAAGTGACTCTCTGATGTGAGTGCCCCCTCCCCCAAAGGTGAATGTGAAGGCCCACCTTCTAAAGGTGTCCTCCCATTTTGTTGTTGTTTTGGGGTCTCACCGGCTGTGTTCCGGGCTTACTCCGGCTCTGCTCAGGGATCGTTCCTGGTGGGGGCCGGGGGGCCATATGGGTTGTGGGGACGAAACCCGGGTCCATTGTGTGCAAGGCCAATTTCCTGCCTGCTCTCCTATTTCTCTGCTTCCCTCCCCCCCCACCCACGACATAATGAATGACGGGGGTCCTGCTTCCCTTCTCCAAGACTCTGCCTACCCTCCTGATCACAGTTGGGGCGTTTAATGGGCTGGAACCTGGACGAGGGCAAGTGGTGACTGTTCTCCAAGCCTGACCCAGGGACTAGATCTGAACCAGCAAATGGGACTGGGAGTCGTGTGGGGTCGGAGCCGAGACTGAGCCCCGTCAGGGGTGTTCTGGTAAGAGCGAAACCAGCAGCTCTCAGAGAGGGACAAGGAGGAAGACCTGTCAAGGTGTGTGCTGATGACCGCAGGACAAATACTCCCAACGTGGCTGATGTCATGCTAAGTGGCCCCTGGGAACGGGAGTGGAGAAGAGCTCCTTAAAACACAGTGAGCTCAGGCAGCGGCCACAGTGGGCTTTGCAGCGTGGCCCCTCAGAGTGCAGTGACCCTTCCTTCCCAGTGGGGAACAGTGACCGTCTTTCCCAGTGAGCACTGGGCTCTGGGGAGCACAGTCTGGCACTAGGGGAGTGGCCAGCCTTGACAGGGCACTTTTGGGCAGTGATGTCCCCAAGAAGGTCAGGCACGGAGCCATGCCAATGTAGTTTTTAAGGAGGGTGAGGGGCTCCAGGGACAGAGGGACGGAGACGTGGGGATGGGAGTGGGCTGGCAGTTGAGCTGCGGTCCTGCTGTCCTGCAGGTAGGATAACCCCCCAGGGAGGGTCCTGCCATGCTGATGTAACCCTGTTGATAAATAGGCCGACGTGGCCACTAGTATCAGTCTCCCTCCTCCAGGACTGCGAACCCCCAAACGTTCAGATCAGATTTATATAACACCATCATTTTCTACTTTTGGGGGGTTGGTTGAGGACTCCCAAGCAATGTTCAAGGGAGCCTAGAGGCCACTCCTGGCAATACTGGGCAAGCCTTGATGGATGGTTCAATGCAGATATGAAGCTGTTTGGGCCTTGGGGTACTGGGGATTGAAGTCAGGGTTCGACAAGTAAGCCATACACACCAGCCCTTTGCGTTATCTCCCCAGCCCCACTGTCCCACATCTCCTGCTCTCAGCAAGTGTTTGCAGAGCTGCTATCTGGAGTCTCTGCCTGAGTGGAGTTCTTTGTGGCGAGATTAAGGAGGTGACCGCACCTCCCTGCCCCTGGGCCCCCATGCCCATCTTTAGACTGTCCCCACGTTCAACCAGGCAGAAGGGGGCCACACAACACGTTCATGTACTGCTTCACATCATTGTTCTCAGCGTCCAAAGCTTGAGAACCACTCAGTCCAGAACCGGAAGTAATCATGTTAGGTCATTTCCTCTTTTTCTAGCCTCACCGACCCCAAGCCCAGCCCTGCTGATGGCTGGGGGATCGTGCCCTGCACCCCTCTGCTTCTTCCCTGCCCCTCACTGCCACAGCCGCCATCAGCATTCCCAAGGCCTTCTTTTTCTTCTTTCTTTTTGGGTCACACCTGGCGATGCTCAGGGGTTACTTCTGGCAGTGCTCGGGGGACCATATGGGATGCTGGGAATTGAACCCGGGTCGACCGCGTGCAAGGCAAGCACCCTACCCGCTGTGCTATCACCCCAGCCCCAGTCTTCTTGTTCCCAATGGTCTGTACTTTCCTCTGCACTGGGAAAGCTTCTCACTAAACATCAGTTTGCTTCCTCGTTAAGACATTTTTCCATAAGGCGTCACTGAGCTTGGTTACTGAGTTGGAGTGCCAGCTACAATGTGATCTGGCCTCCCACCAACCTCTCCCTGCCACCTGCCCTTCCAGGGGTCACCCCAGCCCTGACCCTGGTCACATGCACTGGCTTCCTTACACGTTCCCAGCAGTGTGACATGCCCTCCCCGGGAAGTCTGCACGTGCTCTTCTCTGGCTGCCCTTGGGGTCCCGTGAGTTCCTAGACACGCCTCAATCTCTGCCTGTATCACCTCTTCAGGGAAATCTTGGTGCCTGTCTTGTGCCAGCGCCTCCGTTCAGCCTTTATCCACTCTCAATCCCCCTTCCTTGAAGAGCTCTTGCTGTCACGGCTAGGTGGGATTTCAGGTGGTTGTTAATTGTCTGTTTCCTCCTGGTGACAGAAACCCCTGGCCTTGCTCGGGGCTGGAGCCTCAGCATCCCCCGCCCGGGCGCCCCTCCTCTTGGAGGAGGTGTTTAGCTGCTGTGGGAGCCGCGAGTGAGCGAGAGCAACCTGCCCCCGCTCTGTAGCTGAGTCAGCTCTGGGTCCATCACAGGAATCAAAATTTCATAACCCCGTGTTTTATTGGCTCTTGGACATATCATTATCTTCCCCCCACCCCATGTAAAGACCTGATTTCTCATAGGTTACTAGCAAAAAGAAAGAAGGTGGTGGGGCGGATGGCTTTCTCCTCTCGTCCCCCTCTCTTCTTCCACCAGGACTCCCTCAGTCCAGCCCTTCTCTTTTCTTTTTTCTATTTTTTGCTCCTTGGGTCACACCCAAAGGGATGCACAGGGGTTACTCCAACCTCAGGAATTACTCCTGGTGCTGCTTGGGGGAACCATACGGGATGCCGGGGATTGAACCCGGGTCGGCCGTGTACTATTGCTCCAGCCCAGTCCAGCCCTTTTCGGTTTGCAATGCCCCTTCTTGACCTCATCCCCTTGTGACATGGGGAGGGACCTTGGTCAGAGTCTTAGATGGTGAAAGGGGGAAGCTGAGTTTCGTGACTCGACCACCGCCACCACCGCTGAGAATGAGAGGACGTCATGCACACGAGCCGTCTCTAGTGACTGGAAGCTTCCTGCCTCGCCGAGCTCCCTCCCCCGGCCACGGGACCCAGCCTCCCTAGTGAAACAGTGCCACTCTGGTTTTGCCCAGCGTTCCCCACAAATGCTTTCAGCATCCTTTCTGCAACTGGAACATCTCTCAGAGGAAGAAAACGAGTTCGTCACTGTAATCAAGTCTGTCACAGAGGACATGTGATGATGTTTGAACGTGTAATCCTATGAATATCGGGACTGACAGCTCGGAGACGTCTCGAGGCTAAATCTGCTCGGAAGGGTCCTTAGCATTCAGGTGGGCGCTCACTGAAGCCGGAGCGATCTGTTTCACAGCAGAAAAGGCATTCACAAGGAACTTCCTCAAAGAGCAGGCAGGGAGAGCACTGATTTTAATGAGGCCCAGTCCCTGCAAGGGGGACGCGTGAGTGAGGGTGAGGGCAGGAAAGAAACTCCCCCACTTCCCTGAGGCATGTGACAAGAGGGGTCCTCACATCCTCTAATGTAGCCAACACTTCTAGAGATCCAGTCTGCAGAGAAGGACTCAGAACACGCCAGGTCTGTGTGTTCTGATGAGAACAGGGCCGACACATACGAATCACCATGGCTTGCCATGGCTCCCTCCCTCCCTCTCCCTCACCTACCATTCCGTCCACTCACTCTTCTTAGTCTGTCCACCCGCCGGCTCCTCTCGCCCCTGCTAATCTAGCTATCTCTCCATCGATCACCTACCACTTCTCTCTCCATCCCGCCAACACAGACCCACTCATTCACCCACTCATCTGTCCTTCTACCCGTCACCCTCCCCGCATCCCTCCTCTCCTCTCTCTTTCCCTCCATCACACCAGCATCTGTAGCTAACTCCCGCGGACCCATCCACCTATTGGCAGGTCCACCCTCCCACTCACTGGTCCAACCACCCAGTCAGCATTTGTTGTATAAAGCCCAGAGTAGCTGTTGAAGAAGTCGGGGCCAGGGTGGTGACAGAGAAACCTGTGTGCCATCACTGGTCACTTACCATCCACTGAGACTCAAGTACAGGCCAGGCCATGGGCGAGCGAGTGAGTAGCCGAGAGGCGACTCTCAGGTAGACCCCGCCCTGGAGGAGTGGGCAGCGTGAGGCCATGGCACAGCTGTTAATCTGGCCCACTACTAGGGAGTCAGAATGATTGCACAGGGCTGGGTGTGAAGGGCGCTGCAGCCAACAGTGCCCGAAACGGCCTGGTGCCTGTCTGTTTAATGGACACCCACCCCCTGGCTAAACACTGTTGATTATTAGAAACTCACAGACTGCGTGAGAGGGCATTAAACAAAAAGGCTATTATCCTTAGCACAGATCTTTCAGGCTGCAGGCTGCTTTGGGAACATGCAAGGGGCCAGGAAAACTTAGGCACTGCTGTTGGCAGATTTCTCTCTCTTTCCCTCCCTCCCTTATTCTCTTATTCCTCCTCTCCTTCAATCCCCCTCTTTTCCTTTCCTCTCTCTCCCTCATTTTTCTCTCCCTCTTTTCCTCCCACTCTCTCCTTTTCCTCTCCCTCTCCTTTTCTTCTCCCTCTCTCCTTCTCTTCCTCTCTTCTTTCCCTCTCCCCCTCTCCTTTTTCCCCCTCCCTTTCACTCACTCCCTCCCTCCCTCTCTCCTCTCTTACTTCCTCTTCTCCCTCCTCTTTCTCTCCCTTTATCGCTCCTTCTCTCTCTCTCTCCCACTCTTTTATGATTCATTTCTTGCCCTTTCTAAAGGACATCCACAGTGCCTCTTGAGATAGAGTCAAGACAAAGCCAGGAGCAGGTCATCACTCCCCCCACCCCCGCCCCCACCTCCCCGCCTCCAGGATTTCGGCAGCATCCACGCACCATCTGTGCTTCTCATTACTAAATAGCTGCCTCTTGCAAAAAACTGACGAAGGAACCTGTCTCGCTACCTTAAATGTGAGTGATGCTTTTGGGGTGTCCATTACCACCAAACACACATGTTTAGGAGAGAGCTGGTGGGTGCTGGCCCAGCTCCCGCCCCCTACCCTGACCTCACAGGGAAGTGCCACTTCCACAGGTGACCCCCATTCCCTAGCCTCTTGTCAGGCTGCCCATGGGGGTCTTCATCTGCTCCTGCAGAAAGAGACTTGCTAATTTTCAAATTAAAAAGTGAGAACTCACATCATCTTCCAAGGAACGCATTTCAAAATAGTATAGATAAGTATTATTTTCATGTTTCTAATATAAATTAAAATGAGGGTCTATGGCTGTGGGGCATCGGGGCTCAATTTCTTTGGAAAAACAAGTGTGAAAGCCCATGCATCAAGCTGATGGATGGACGGAGCTGGCTGAGCTCGGATGCTGACCAGCTTCCTACAAAGGGGTGTGGTGTGCAGGGGTGTGCCTGGGCGGGAGAATGGGCATTGCCAAGATGGCAGGAGCTGCAAGAGGGCACTGCTGGGCGTGGCCCTGATGGCTCCCGAGAGCCCCTGGACTTAAAAAGGGAACAGAGAATGAAACCGAGGCCATTGCACAGCCCCCCTCTCCCCACTACACACCCCCACACACCTGGACACTATACACATACACACATATATACACATACACAAAAAACACATATACACATATTTACACACATATACATGCACACACACACACACATACACACACACACACACACACACACACACACACACACACACACACACACCGTAGTTCCCAGAGGATAGGAGTTGGAGGGTTTCTGGCTGATGGCTCTGTGGGGGGGTCCTAGACCAGGTCTCCCTGCAGGTCTGCAGGGCAGTCTTGGTGCCATCTCGGGATCCTCTTTGTATTGAGCTGACCCTGTCACCCACACTTCCTCCCGCATTTCTGAGGGTCCTCACCCACAGATCTTCCCACTCCAGCCTGAGGTCTCTATAGGAAGCCCCAACCCCAGCCCCAGGCCCTTTTCACACCTGGGGAGACCGGGGTGCAGGGCGACAGTGTTCTTGCCCACTACCTGACCAGCAACTGACGCTAAGATGGAGCTGCTGGCTCGGGGTCTGTGCTCCCAAACAACTCATACTGCTGCATCCTGGCACCCCCAGGTGCCTCCACCCTGTCTTCCGATGTGCTGATCAGACCGCACAGCCCGACTCGTCCAGGCCTGGTTTAAGGCAGAATCCTAGCAGGCCTGGCATGGGTTAGAGAAAGGATATGGGGGGCAGGATCCGGGGAGCACAGGGGTACCATCGGCTACTGGGGCACATACAGAGCATGCTGGCACACCTCAGCAGAAAGGCACACACTCCTGGCCCATGTGTGATCGACTTTAACACGTATGTTATGGAAACAAGACAAGTGAATGGAAGGTTCTGAATAATGGTAAACCTTGGTCCCTGGGTTCCAGAGCTGCCCAGTAAGAGAGTAGGGGAATGACTGGGTTGGGCTGGAGGTGAAAGAAGGACAGTGGGAGGGGGTCTTGGGCTCTTTGATGGCGGAGAGGTGAAGGCACTATTCACCGAAATCATAAACATTAACACTCTTGTTAACTTGTGACCTAAACTATAATAATTGCACTGTAGCACTGTCCTCCCGTTGTTCATCGATTTGCTGGAGCAAGCACAAGTAACATCTCCATTGTGAGATGCTGTTACTGTTTTGGCATATCGAATACATCATGGGGAGCTTGCCAGGCTCTGCCGTACAGGTGGGATACTTTAGGTAGCTTGCGGGGCTCTCTGAGAGATACGAAGGAATCAAACCCTGGTCGGCCTCATGCAAGGCAAACGCCCTACCCGCTGTGCTATCGCTGGAGTGATAGTGCAGCAGGTAGGCCGTCTGCCCTGCATGCAGCTGACCCAGGTTCGATTCCAGGCAATAATTAAAAAAAAAAACTTTACCAAGGGATAGGGTGTGGGTAGAGGGACAACGATGCTATCTGGGGAGCATTACCCACCTAAACTCTATTAGTAACAGTATCACACATCCCAAGGTCCGATTAAAAACTGGGAAATAAATAGCAGGTTCTGAGGATGTGGCCCCTGGAAGGTGGGGTGCAGGGCAGGCAGAGAGCTGGTTTTAGCTCCGTGCTTCTCGGACTGGTTCCTCCACCCCCACACCACCCTGAAGGAGGGCCTGGGTGGATGGATAATGGCGACTAGCCATAGGTCCGAGTCAGACTCCCTGTCTCCAGAGCCCTGCTATTCATTCAGAGCTTTGTGACCTTGAGTAAATTACTGACCCTCTCAGCAGGGCTCCCTGCTCTGTGAGGATTCGAGTGTCCACTGTGCCACTGTGTGTGTGTGTGTGTGTGTGTGTGTGTGTGTGTGTGTGTGTGTGTGTGTGTGTGTGTGTGTGTGTGTGTGTGGTCGGTCTGTTCTCAGGGCATACCGCGCTGTGCCTGGTTTTCACAGCAGAAACCTCCTGGTTCCAGGGGCCCAAAGCTCAGGGCACGGTTAGGGGCTGCTGTTCCCTGGCGGGGGATCTGTGCATGCATTTCTGCTCTCTCCTTCACCCCCACCCAATCTCCATCCTCACACAGGGTTCTCCCTCGGCGCAGGCCTGTCTCTACACACCTCCCTCATTGTAGTGACACTGGTTGTTGCAATGATGCCGGTTATACGGGATTCCTCAACTCTGGTAGCCCTGACCTCCGCTAACCACACAGGCAGTAGCCCTGTCGCCAGGTAAGGTCACATCCGAGCTTCCTGTTGTCAGGCGTTCAAACACAGACTTGGCGGGGGTAGGCACAACTCAACTCACCACGGGCCTACTATGTGGAGAACATGAAGTGATGATGTCAAGGGTTCGAGGACTCAGCACAGCACTCCATCAGTCTCGAGAGCTGGAAACTGAGAGGCACGCAGGCACCCGGGACAAGTGGCCTTACAGTCACTTGTCCCCGGGACCATTGGCTCCTCTCTTTCTCTCGGGGCCCCAGGCAGAGGCTGCGCCCGGCTTCTGCTGACGCGTGCATGGGATGATACACTCCCCCACACTATATTTTGCAGGAGGAAACAGCTATTTTCTTCCCGACTCGAGGAAGTCAAACCTGCAAGCGTTCCATGGCTCAGCATCAATTCAAACAAATTGCTCAACCACATTATTTTGATCTTTCGGATTCATCTGACAGCAGGAGTAGGTCTCTTTCTTGTGCTGTACATTGTCTGCAGTGACTGGTGATTGGGTTTCAGTAAACGGTGTATGTGTGTGTGTGTGTGTGTGTGTGTGTGTGTGTGTATGTGTGTCTGTGTGTGTATATGCGGGTAGAGGGCAGCCAGGCAGCACCCGGGAACCCAAAACAGGAAACTCATGGACGCAGACTCAGAAGACGGAGCAAGGACCAGCTCTGAATACAGCAGGAAGGGGCTGAGACCTGTTTCCGCTCTCCTTGTTCCTTCCACCAACAAGATGTGGCTTTCCTGCACTGAGAACCAGAATCCGACAACTCACCGGGGGTTCGGGGAGAATTACAGGCCCTTTCAAGAGGCTCACATGTTCACTGTCCAGTGAAAAAGGCAGAAGGACACAGCAATAACCCAGGGCAGAGCGGGGACCGAATGTCCCCAGCATCATCACAGAAGACATTTTGGCTCTCCCTCCCACACATCTCACACGTTTGTTGGAGTTCCCCAGAGAAGTGAACTTCCCCCCTTCCCCCACCTGCCCGGCAGTGCTCTGCCTTCCAGTGTGGGCTGGCTGAACCCACACCATGTGGGCTAGGAACAAGGGCTGGAGTCAGCCAGGCTGAGCTCACGCCCGACTCGCAGGCTGCTGGGCTAATCATCTCTCTCTGCTTGGCCCAATCTCTGTGATCTCTGATGCGATCATTCATGACTGACATAAGCTATTCCTTCGTGATATTTATCAGGTAGCTACTCTGTCCCAGGAGCCTGATTCCACGTCGTCAAGTGACAGCAGATAAAAGGAAGTAAAGTAGTTAGGACCTCTGCTGGGGGCCAGTAAGCGTTGGGAAGAAGGAAGGGGGTGAGCTGCAGATTTCAAAAGGTGGTGTGGAGAGGGGACAGGGGGTAGGGCTGGCCGGGGCTCCGGGCTCCCGGAGTAGGACACTCCCCGCAGGAGTCGCTCTGGCGAGTTACACCCAACAATGTGCGCTCAGAGCACTGCGAGCTGCCTGGGCTGCAGCCGGGGCTCATCATTTGAGGACTATTATTAGCATTCGTTAATAAATGTAATTGCTTCATGGAACGAAGGAGGTAGGGACTATAAATGCGCTCTGTACACAGGGCAGCCACACATCAAGGATTAGCATTATTAGGGCTGTTGCTTATTACTAGCAATTACTTCTAAGAAATGGTTCTAACAGTCTCAAGTCACAGAAGGCCCATCAGTCGCCCCTCCTCTTCCTCGGGCCTGGGACTGGAGCCCCGGAAAGATGCTGATGGGGCATTAGAGATTGGGGTTCAGGAGGGGAGCTTCTCTCCTGCCTCAGGAAGGAGGCAGCAAGAGATCCACCTTTTCTATTTCCCAATGCTCACACACACCAACACTCACACACACACAACACATACATTCCCAATATACACACACACACACACACTCTTCATGTAACAACATACATACACACACCCCAGCCATACACACTTCCATATAACAACATACATACACACATCCTAACACATACACCAACTCTCTCTCTCTCTGAAACACACACACACACACACACACACACACACAGAGTGTGGAAAGTCTCAACTTGAATAAACAGCAGTGTCTGTTCTCACAGCAAGAATTTAGGAATCACTGTTAGATTCAAGAGCTATAGATGCTGTGAATGTGTCTGCTGTCAGTTCCAATTAGTTACTGGGCGGGAAAGTCTTTGTAGAGGCGAGAAGCCAGGGAGACGGCAGAGTAGAGGGAGTGACACGTGTGGATTCAACTCAAGAAGTTCATTCAAGGTTACCTGCACTCACTGAGCTTCCAGCAGGTATAAAGCTTGAGGTGAAGGACCATGGGGGACCCAGGGCTGGGAAGCACGGGGCCCCTGCAAATCTGAGTGCTGTGGAGTCACGGGAGGGGACACGTGACGCTTCCTCGGCTTGACCACGTTGGGCAAGGGTACAGAGAGCAGGAGAGAAGATCCGGGCAGGGGCAGGGCTGTGGAGGCCTGGGGGCTCAACACTGTGCTCAGACAGAATTCAGCTGCAGTAAGAGTCCCCTCTGCACATGCCCGCCTGTCTCACAGAGAGACACGTTTGGGCACGGGTAACCCAGAAACTCAGGCCGTGCCTCTGTGTGATTTGTGAAGGCTGTGTTCTCAGGAGACGTGTGTGGCAGGGACACAAAGGGAAGAGCTATGAGTTCCCTGATACAGTTTCTGGTGAGGCGAGTCGTAGCCTAATCCTGGAGCCGCTTTGGAGGGGGACATCATGCTGCCACTGGCCTCTGAACATGGGGCTTGTCACTGAACTTCTGGAAAGTTCTCCAGGGGTCGTCCCCTGGAGAACAGAATTTTAAAACAGGTGGAATCATGACAGGACAGAGGATGGAGTCATCAGGGGCAGAGGGAGAGCCCAGGAGAGCCCGCGTCTATGTCTGGATGGGACCCCCACTGTTCCGTTTCTTGTCTCTCTCAAATTCAACCCCCCAAAAAACATTCCAAAGACCAAAGCACGATATAGAACAGCAGGAGGCACGGGGGAGGCTGGTGTGCAGCCCAAAGGCTCACTGCTTTAACCCCAGACATCAGGCAGGCAGGGGAGATGGGCCAAACACGCCGACTTTGCTCATGCATGTCCACATGTGTGTGTCAGGTTTTCCACTTGGATAAGACACAACTGCACAACCCGCAGGGGCCAGAGCAATAGTACAGTGGATAGGGTACAAGCCTTGCATGCGGTAGACCCGGGTTCAATTCCTGGCAAAGTATATGGTCCCCCAGGATCCTGCCAGGAGTGATGAGCCAGGGGTAAACCCAGAGCACCACTGGTGTGTCCCTCCCAAACAAAACAAATAAACAACTGCACAATTCACAGCAGGGCGGGGTGGGAGTAATGAATGGGGCTCTGGACCAACTGGGCCTTATCTTGCGATAAAGAACTCACGGTTTCTCCCTCCTACCTGATTCCCAGTACCTGGAGCATGTGGAGTTCCCCCCCCACCCCCTCCAATGGCATTGATGTGATGTGGACTTGTCAGGTCAAACAGGGACAGGGGAAGGGGAGAAACACTGTGACAATCTTGATAGAGGTGATTTTTAAAACCTTGCATACAAACCCTTCAGTGAAGGGACACACGGGCAGAGGGCCCTTGTTTCAGCAACACATGCAAACAAGCTGGGGCTGGAGCCATAACGCAGCGGGTAGGGCGTTTGCCTTGCACGTGGCCGACCCGGGTTCGATTCCTAGCATCCCATATGGTCCCCTGAGCACCACCAGGAGTAATTCCTGAGTGCAAAGCCAGGATTAATCCCTGTGCATCATTGGGTGTGACCCAAATATCAAAAAAAAAAAAAAAGTCACAAGTTGACCTCAGCAGTGCGTCTCGCCTCCTGGGAGGATTCCTTGGAAGGGACAGCCCCAGTGGCACACCTGGACCCACTGCACAAGACTTTCCTCAGGGCTGCAATACTGAGAAGTCTCACGAGCAGACTGGACAGAGAGTCCAGAATGAGGAGACACTAAAGGTCCCCTCTGTGCCACTGTGACCACTGGTGGTGTGCCCAAAGGACTGAGAAGCAACCACAGGAAATGGCTTAGCAAGAAGGAGCCTTCTCCTCACCACCAAAGCTATTTCCCAGGCGGTTAGCATTTCCATTTCTCCACACTCTAGGAAAGCGCATCTCCCACACCTGCCCAGCCGGGACCTATATATGTCCTATATATGTCCTTGGTAAGTTCCGGGGGCAATGGTTGGGCTGTGATGCTTCCATGACAGGACACAATGGGGCTTTACTGGCCCCCGTCAGAGGCACCCAGACGAAACCGACTGGCACTTAAAAGACAAGTCAGACTGGGAGGCTGGCACAGGAGGTAAGGCAGGTGCCTTGCATGCTGCTCCTGGATCTAGACCGTGGCTCCAACCCCGGCAACCACTCATGATCTCCTGAGCACTGCCAGGGCTCACTCCTGAGCCCAGAGCCAGGAGTTTCCCCCTGAGCACTGCTGGGGGCCTGTGTTCCCCACAGGGGGAACAGTTAGGAAGAGAACTCGGTCAGCTGGTGAAGTGAATGCATCTTTGGTTGAAAGTCTGGCAGGAGGAATCTCAAAACCATAGTCAATGGTGATGGGTGTTGGAGGGTGGGGAGCCTGGCATAGCACCCCCATCCGAAGATCCTGGATGGCCTGAGAACTCTGCACCAACCCCAGATACACTTTTGCTCAATGATCATCAGGGAACGTTGAGGAGTGCTCCCTGGTCCTTACTCCCCAAAGGAGATGGGGTCCACCCTCTGGCCCTCTGCAGGTCTTGTAGACCTTGGAGATTCCCTCGCACGTTCCTCTACTTGCTCATCCACCCTACTGGATCAGGGTGGGGGTTCCTGAAGGAGGACCAAATACTTTGCCTCCCGGGGGGCCCAGACCCCCAACATCAGGGTGACTAAAGAAATGGATGAATGCACGAACAAATACTTCCCTGGCAGATCAAATCAAAAGTGAGTGTGTGAGTATTGTGTGTATGAGTGTATGTATGAGAGTGTGTGTGTATGTGTGTATATGTGTGAGTGTGTCTATGAGTGTTTGTGTGAGTGTGTATGTGTGAGAGTATGTGAGTGTGTGCTTGTATGTGTGTATATAAGTATGAGTGTGTGTATGTGTGAGTATAGTGCAAGTATGTGTGTGTATATGAGTGTGTGTGAGTGTGTATGTGTGAGTATATGAGTGTGTGAGTGTGTTTGTGTGAGTGTGTGCATGTGTGAGTATGTGTGTGTATGTGTGTATGAGTATTTGTGTGAGTGTGTATGTGTAAGAGTATGTGAGTGTGTGTGTTTGTTTGAGTGTGTGTATGTGTGATATGTAAGTGTGTGCGAGTATTGTGTGTGTCTATGAGTGTGTGAGTGTGCATGTGTGAGAATATGGGAGTAATGTGTTTGTGTGAGTGTGTATGTGTGAGAGTATGTGAGTGTGTGTGTATGTGTGAGTATGTGAGTGTGTGCTAGTATGTGTGAGTGTGTATATGAGTGTTTGTATGAGTGTGTATGTGTGAGAGTATGTGAGTGTGTGTGTATGTGTGAGTATGTGAGTGTGTGCGAGTATGTGTGTGCATATGAGTGTTTGTGTGAGTGTATATGTGTGAGAGTATGTGTGTGAGTGTGTGTATGGATGTTTGTGTGAGTGTATGTGTGAGTGTGTGTGAGAGTGTATGTAAGTGTATGAGTATGTGAGTATGTATGAGTGTGTAAGTATGTACACACTCCCACAAGAACCCTAACAACTCAATGGTTGCTGTTTGTGTATCACCCACAGTGCCTGCCACTGATGTAAACTACTCAACCTTATCTCAAAGACACTGATTGAATCAGAAGTTTGGGGGCAAGACTGGGACACCTGAATGTTTAATCGAGCTCCTTGGGAGACTCTCTAAGTTTAAGAATCACTGTCCTCAGGGTGGAAGAGATAGTAAAACTGCCTCAGTGCTTGCCTTGCATGGAGATCACCTGGGTTTGATTCCTGGCCCCCAAGACATTCCCCACCAGGAGTGATCCCTGAGCACAGAGCCAGGAGTAAGCTCTGAGCACTGGTGGGTGTGATCCCCCCCCAAACCCAAACCAATTAGAAAAAAATCATTGCCTAAGACTAATGGTGGGCACTGGGATTCTCAGGAGACCGAGGTTTTGAGGTCTAACGAGCCAGCACTAGTCCAAGTTTCTGGTCGCACGTTGGGCAGAAAAAGATGGGAGAGGCGGGCTGAAAGCAGACTATAGATTGAAGACGATGGCCACCCAATACCTCCATTGCAAACCACAACACCTAAAAGGAGAGAAAGAACAAAAGGGAATTCCCTGCCACAGGGACGGGGTGGAGTGGGTTGGAGGGGGATGACATGGGCGGGTGGGAGGGATGCTGGGGCCATCGGTGGAGGAGAATGGGCACTGGTGGAAAGATAGGTACTCGAGTATTGTATGACTGTAACACAAGTACGAAAATCTATAACTGTACCCTCACAGTGACTCATTAATTAAAATAATAACAATAAAAAAAGAGGCAGTATCAACTGTATTTAGGTTCGCTTTATAAAACAAAGAAAAAAAGGGGAGAGAAGCAGAACGACACTGTGGGATCCAGGAAGGATTGTGTAGCAGGGCTGAAAAACAGATCGAGACACCGAGAGAGTCAAGAGGGCAGGATGCCCCTGCTGCCAGGGTGCAGGTGGACACAGAGAATTCCATTTGTGGGTGTCTCCTGAGACGCACCTTGGGGGTGCTCTGTAAGGCCCACGGAGCAAGAACCGAGCAGGTGCCAAGGTCAGGCAGGTGCCCAGGGAGGGTTACAGGGAAGAAATCTTCTTCCACGGAGCAGCCAGGATCCACAGGCCCAGTTCCCAGCCCGGAGTGTGCATCCTGAATCAATTGAAATTGAGTCCCGGATATAATTAATTTAATGTGTTTAAACGATTTTCTGTATAGTAAACATGCTGAATGAGGGTGACCTAGAATAAAGTGTCTGCCTAAGAGTGGAAAAATAGATACCGTGTGTGCAGGCTAATGAAAACCCCTCAGCAAAGATAAAATGCTGTCATTCATCTCCGCCTTCTCTGGACCTCTCCTCACTGGCGCCGTGGTGATGGCTGCACTTGGCCTTGTAGCCTCTCTGGATCACGGAGACACTTTTCATTTGGTCAGAATCTATCTTTTTTCCTCCTCTGATCAGAAGACAGATTTCATGACACCTGTCTACGGCCCGGAGACAAGCATGTGACAGGGGTGAGGAGGGAAGGGGAAAGTGAAGAAGTTCCCTGCTGCGATTCTGTTTCTCAACCAAAGGGAGAGCCTTTGCCCAAAGAGAAAGAAGGTAAGGGGGAGTAGGGTGGGGGGCACAGCCCGTGGGAGCGGGGGTTCTGCTTCTGCTGCCTGTGACCTGAAAGCTTCCTCCCTGGATCCCAGACGCTCATGTACAGTGAGGGGGTGAAGGCTGAGGATCCTGAGGGACACTTCCACGGCCGACAGTCGCTGAATCATGAGTCACAATCTGGAGAGGGCATAAATACGTGTCAAGGAACTCCCCCATTAAAAAGAAACTCATCTTCGAGCTGCGTCGAGCCTTTCAGGCAGTCGTAGCTAATTGCTCCATCACACAGGGATTATGCATTCCTGGGCTGCGGGGAAAGGGAACCCTGAGAGGTAGTTCTAAATGACCTCTAACTCATTTAGCGGCATCAGGCAGCCAGGCAGAACGCCGAGCTCCAGGGTCTGGGGATGGCCCAGTTGAAAAGGCCGATGGGCAGAGATCAACACCCTCCTTCTGAAGCAGAGAAGGAGGAGTGTGTAGCGGGGCTGAAAAGCAGACACAGACACTGAGAGAGTCACAGGTGGGCAGGATGCTTGGGGGGACACCAGGGTACAGGTGGACACAGAATCCCATTTGTAGGTGTCTCCTGAGAAGCACCTCGGGATGGGGAGTGCCTAAGAAGGGAGAACAGAGCGGGTGCCAGAGGCCACTCTAAACCTGTATCGCCAAGGTTCTTTCTCTTTCTTTGGGGCAGTACCTCGTGCTCAATCTGAGCTCTCCTGAGGGAGGGTCTCGGGGGCTTCAAGGCAGGGAGAGTGGGAAGAGGGGCTGAATATGCAAAGCTCTTCCACCCACCTGAGAAGCTTCTCATGATACTGTATTTACACAAGGCCCCCCATGAACCTCTCCAACAGAGGGGCGGAGGAGAACATGATAATCATATTTAAAAATCCCCAGAGGAAGGCTGTGGAAATGCCGGAAATGTCTCGTCTGAATCTCAGCGGAGCTAGGCAGTCTCCGCCCATCAACAGATACTTACAGTGAAGTCTTGACCCCCTCCGCACTGATGGAGCATGCTGCGGCCTTGGGTTTCTGAGTTGTTCTCGTAGGGGGATTTAGAAATCGGCTTCTTTTGAGCAAGCCTCGGTGGCTCTGGAAGGCCCAGGGCAAGGGGGTCTTAAGCTCCACCATGAGAACCACCTGGAGGGTTTTACTGAAAGCCAGGGCCTTGGATCCTGCAGGTCTGGAGTGGGGGTGGTGGATCAAGAACTGCATTCCTGACCACTCCCCAGGGATCTCTGGAGCTGCTGTACAGGCCTACTTTGAGCATTATTAGCTTCTAGTGGTAAGGGCCTGTGTCCTTTCTGTATCCCTTTAGAGCTGAGACCCAATGTGCTTTTGCTGCTTCCACATCCTACTTTCCAGCCCTCCTATCCCCCCAACATACACAGTTACATCTCCGTGCCTTTCTCCCTTGGCCCTCTGGGAGTCTAAAGCACAGCCTTGCATCTCTTCAGCACATGGTGCAGGGGAAACCAGACAGCCACATGCGAGAGAACAAAATGTGTTCACCCTCCGTCTCCAGGCACAAAAATAACCAAACCTCGAGCCATAAAACACAGAGAAGAAGACACAGTGTTGTTTTTGATGGCGTCAACCTTAGAAACACCCAAGGGCATGAAAACAAAGGTAAGCCACTGGGACTACATCAGATGACAACAATTTTCTTGCACCATGAAAGAAAATATTAGCAGAAGGAAAAACAAACTGAACAAGAAGAGATATCTGCACATCATGCATCCAGTAAGGAGCTTAACAGTCGAGGTAGATAAAGAATATGTAGAACGCTAGGCTCAAACAATCCAACTAAAAAATTGGGTAGAAGATCTGAATGCACTTCTTCGAAAAGGAAATACAGATGTTTTTAACTGGCATATGGAAAATATACTGATCATTTATTATTAGGAAGATATACAGGAAAATCAAAATGAGATGTCGTATCCTGTCTGTGAGAATGTTGTACTCCAGAAAAACTAGCAACTACAAGTGTTGGTGAGGGAAAGGAATGTGCCGAGATTGGTGGGAATATAAATGGCAATTGGTGTGACCATTTTGGAAAATATGGCAGCTCCTCAAAACATTTTCAGGAGAAATATCACATGATCCAGCATTTCCACATCTGAACAGCAATACAAAGAACATGAAATCATTAACTCAAAGAGATAACTATTCCGTGACATAAACTGTAACACTAAGAGATAAAGTATGAAACAGCCTCAGAACCCATTGACAGAGTTCTATTAAAGATTGTAGTGTAAATACACAAAATGTACATTACAGAAACATTATTCAACAACAGAAACAAAACTGTGCCATTCACAGCACCTGCACAGGCCTGGCCCATCAGACCAGCAATGCGTGTGAGAGCACACACAGAGGAATGAGAACATTTTAGAAAGCCCCCCACCCACATCAATGAATCCAATCTATTCCTCTTCATACTCCAAGACAGGGCTGGAGTGATAGCACAGCCGTTGGGCTTTTGCCTTTCACGCGGCCAACCCGTGTTCGATTCCTCCGCCCCTCTCGGAGAGCCCGGCAAGCTACTGAGAGTATGGAGACCGCAGGGCAGAGCCTGGCAAGCTATCCGTGCGTATTGGATATGCCAAAACCGGTAACAATAAGTCTCTCAATGAGAGATGTTAGTGGTGCCCGCTCGAACAAATCGATGAGCAACGGGATGATAGTGACAGTGACTCCAAGACAGACCATCTCTGTAAGGAACTCTTTTAAAAAAAGAACACATTATCTTACCGATGCAATATATTTCTCAACGAGTTTTCCATATTTTCTGGGAGCAAAATCAACAACAAATGCATCATACATACATAAATAGCCACTACTTATAACCATCATCAGAAGGTGGTGTGATGTAGCAATGAACAGCTACGTCTGGGTTCAAAACCTCGTTCTACCTTTGGAATGGCCTTAGTGCCCTAAAAGTACTGTGGGCTCCGCACCTTTCCTTGGGATGCTGTTTAGAAGCAAAAAAGCAATTATAACCACTGACGTTTGTTGAGTAGCGTACTGTGAGGCTGGCCTTGAGTGTATGTTATCGAGCCCAATCTACATAAAGAGCCCACCAAAATGCCTGCACTGCCCTGTATCACTGTTGTCCCGTTGTTCATCGATTTGCTCGAGCGGGCACCAGTAACATCTCCATTGTGAGACTTGTTACTATTTTTGGCATATCGAATACGCCATGGGGAGCTTACCAGGCTCTGCCATGCGGGCAGGATACTCTCGGTAGCTTTGCTGGGCTCTCCGAGAGCAACGGAGGAATCGAACCCAGGTCGGTTGCATGCAAGGCAAATGCCCTACCCACTGTGCTATCGCTCCAGTCCACCAAAATGCCTAACGCATAGTAAATACCCAAATGTCAGCCATCCGTAGCATTGCTACTTTTCCAAACTTCTACGAAAGACATGTATTATTGTCCCATTTCCCAGAGGAGAAATTTGAGACTCAAGAGGAAGGAACTTGCTCAGTGGAATTAGCAATTTTTTAGAATTAGGTTTTCTAACTATCCGACAAAGCAGATATGATCCTCACTTGGAGAATAAAAGCTCTGTGGCATGAAGAAGGGAAGTTTAAAGTGAAGACCTGGGATTTGAACCTGGCTTTGAACCTGGCTTTGGGTCCAGATCCCCGGCTGTCCTACCCACCCCCCACCTCCCTAGCCAGTGAATCCCACCTTCTCTGCACAGCCAGCTCCCAAACTCTTGCTTATCTGGGAACTATGAGGATCATCTTATCTTATTTTTTTCAGTGTACCGGAGAGAGTCCCCTGCCCCTGGCCCTCATTTCAGCAGCCCTGCAACCCCGCAGCCTACGAGAAGTGTCTTCAATGATCCAAGAAAAGCAGGCTAAGGATCAAAGGGTAGGTGACACGGCCTCGCTTGCCCAAACATTTCCAAAGAGCACTGCACCAAGAGCATTCCCCAGGGAGCACCCCCAGAGAGCGCTCCACAGCCCGAGGGCATGGCACTGACCGTGACACCGAAGAAGTTGGTCTCATTCATGGCGTTGAGGATGATCTTGCCCAGCGTGTGGTCCGTGTAGTTGAAGTCCTGGATCCGCTGGTGCCGGCTGCTGGCGTGCAGCGTCTCCATGGCCCTCTGCAGCGTCTTGGCGATGACCCAGATGCCGTCGTAGGCGTAGCCATGGAACTTGCTGGGCCCCACACCCGAGCGCTTGTTGTTGTACTCTCGCTCATACTGCTGTGGAGTCTGGAAAACAGGGGAGCGAGGACACCAGGTCAGCCCAGGGAGGGCTCGCTGGCCAGGGGCTGCTGGGTGCCCTGGCATAATGGCTCTTGATGCCACTTATCTCATTTAATCCTCATGGGGTGGAACAAGGACCAGCCCACTATACAGACAAGAAAACTGAGCCAGGGTCTGGCCTCGCCAGGGACTGTGCTAGCCAGAACTCGGGCTAGGGCATGGCAGGGTTGAAACTGCTACCGGGCAAAGCAGGGAGACAGAAGTACTGCACCCTAAACTAAGCATCCCCTAATACCCGCAGGATCCGGGGAAGTAGAGGTCCACATACCCTACCCAAATAGCTGAGTTAGTAAGCAAGCCAACGAACTGTTCAGTGTATGTACTTTGTTCTTCCCTCAGCATCCTAAATATGCCTTCCCGATGACCCGGAAGATCAAGAATTCTGGGGCTGTTCAGAGCCGTGGGAGAGGGAAAGACCAGAAAGAGGGTTCTGGTCTTACTCTTCGGCCCACCCTGTCTCTTGCCCTCCCCACCCCAGTTCCGTCCTGCAGTTGAGCCATTCTCAGCTTCTCAGTCGACAGCTCTCTCCGCCTTGCTAGTCCCAGAAGACCCTCGGTCACCCCAGACTCGTGGGGGCGTGCTCAAGAGGCCCATGCAGGCCCTGCAAACAGCACCAGACATCGGAGCAGGGAATTTAGGGTCTGTGCAGACCCCCGTTTTAGCTCAGGGGGCAAAAACCAGATCCCATCTGGCCCAGATGAGAGCTGCTCCGATGCCCTAACTGTGTACCATTGAACTCCCTCCTCTTTCATAATAAAATAAGTTCTGGGAAGAACATGGCATTTTTGAAAACATAATTTTTCCCCCCATTGAGCTGAGTTTCCTAGAAGAAGAATTTCATTGGTCCTATTAACATTCTGATTGTGGCCATGAAAGTAATGAAACTGCCTTTCTACTCCAGTCCCTGGGGCGCCCACGTCCAAATGACTGCACCCTCTTATTCCCCCCCAGAAGAATCCATTACCCTCAACCCCGCCACGGGGCTTTTCTTAAATAGCTTCTGAACTGGAACAGGAACAGCAGCGGAGTTGACAGTCGGTCTTTGAAAAGCTCTCCTGGGGCTGATCATGCATTCAAACCAGGGACGCGTTGGTTAGACCAGGATTCCCTTCGCGACTGTTGGTCCCACGGGCCTGCCTCAGGCCTGAGTGGTCGAGCCAGGGCCTCCTCCTCAAGGCTTGTGCGTGCACGCCGGCATGGGAACGTGCGGCTAAACTCCTTCCACGCCCTCTTTGCCACCTCCTCTCTCATCATCTTGGTTTCTGAGGGCATAACTACGCGATGAAAATCACCCTGACTGCTTTAGCGCCCCGGGAGGACTGAATCGTGCCTTCTCTGGAACCAGAGTCTGTCTCTTGCCTGTGGCTCCTGGTCTTAGCAACTGGAATTACTCAAGCCTAGGTCCTACTGTGGCCCTCAAACCAAGGCCCTTGCGGGCCCTAAATTCTACCAGCCCAACGTAATGTCCCAGCAGTGAATCCGCCTCTGCCCTCTCTGTCTTTGTTTCTTCCTTGCTCCCATGAGATAGATGCAGTTTTATCTCTGTTTATAGCTTTCCTCAGAAAAGCATCCAGGTAACATTTCAAATCCTGGGTTCTCTGGGGAGAATCAGCAGCATCTCCACTGCCCTCACTGGCCCACCGTTACCCCTTGCAGCATCATTTCGGCAGAGACACCTCCCGGCAATCACCCTTCTAGGCTCCTCCCAGGGGCCGCAGATCCGTTCAGCCCCAGGCTCACTCTGCGCCTCTGAACTTTCAGAACCTTGAGCAACACCAAGTTTGCTCATACCTAGGGCGCTCACACGAGCTGTTTCCTTGGCCGGGAAGCAGCTTTCTCAGCTCTCTGCGTGATATTTCTGGCTTGCGAATGTCCACATTTGGCACCTCCCAGGAACCACCTCCCCAGCACTCTTCATTCACCACTTCTCTCTTGTCTATCGCCCCGTCCATGTCCTGCGACTCCCCCGCGTGTGTGTTTCTGGGTTTCGAGTCTCTTGTTTCCCCCTTTACCTCCTCCTCCCATGGCGCTCCAGGAGACACATCTATCTTGATCACCGACATCTCACCAGAATCCCAGACAAGACCTTACAGAGGCCCTTTCTCAGCTGCCCTTTCTCCATCGGAAAAACGAGGAGCCAGACAATGCCATCTAGAAGTTAGTTTCCTCTCAGCGACAGAGCAGGAGTCTGGAACAGCGCTAAGGACATGGGGTTGGGACGCGGTCGGCTGTGTGTCCTAGTCCCAGCCCTGTGGGTTGTTAACTGTGACCTGGGGTGGGAGTCCTCTCAGTCTCTGAGTCTTCTTTTTGAGGGTCAATGAGACAAAGCTAGGGGCTGGCGTGGGAAGACGCTGGCCTTGCACGCAACTGACCAGGTTCAGCCTCTGGCATTCCATACAGTTCCCCGAGCCCCATCAGGAGTGGCCCCGACGTTCAGAGTCTGGAGTAAGCCTCAAGCTTACTGGGGTGTCCACCTCCATCCTCCCCTCCAAAGAGACAAATTGTGCAAAGTGGTCCCAGGAAATGGATGCTAGTTGTTGCTGTTAGGAGGGAGAGGTCGTGGTGTGGGTGAGTGGGTTGTTAAGCCTGGCCACCTACTAGCTCGGGGTGACCCATGGTCCATCTAGCCTGCAGGAACTAAGTTTCAAGGATCGGACATTTAGTCTGTTGCTAATTTCCCCCATAGTAGGACTACAGAAACAAAACCAAAACCAGAAAGTATTCTTGCATCTATATTTTCAGAACAAATGCTGATAATTACTTTTTCAGGATAAATTCCCAGAAGTACAACTGCTGAGGCAAAGTATGTAAAAAACTTAAACACTAATCACACATATGGAGGACTAAATGATTTTCCCCAGCTATGGAATGTTTAAGTTCCCATTTACTTCCCTGAATCCTTGAAATGATGGTCAGTTTGTTTGGTTAAGGAAAAAAAAAAGTCTCCTTTTAAGTTTAATTTGCATTTCTCTGATTAATTATTAGTGAGAACGCCTTTCAAATATTGATGGAGCCATTTTTATTTCTTGCGAGTGCATTTCCTTTCTCTACCGTATTGCCATGGAGACAGTCTACCCATTCAATGCTTTGTTTTTAAAGCACCCTGATTATTTTTTCCATTGTTTTTAATTTGGTTATGTTTTCTTTGATTTTCCAAATGTAATTGAATCTATTTATGGTTGCCCATTCAACAACTGGCTGCTTTAAAAGCATTAAAAATTACCTGAGTATGCATTTCTCAAAGTAATCGCTGGAAACAAAAGGAACAAGGCCTGTTTGACTTCTCTCTTGGATGCACATCCCAGCCGTCCCCCGGGCACAGAGGGCTGCCTAGGTCTGTCTCTGCTCAACCTCAGGACTAGACTCAGTTGGTATTTCCGGTCTTCCCTGCCCCTGACCCCCAGAGTACTCCACTGGGCCCTTCTACAATAGGACCTTCTTCAAGCCCAGTGCAGAGCTGAGCACTCCCAGTGTGCACCCCCCAAGGAAGAACTGGTGTGATATTCTAAAACGTCTTTGATAAAGTTAACTGGGAATTTGTTGTGTTTGGTGAGGGGAAGGAGGTAGGGGGCCTCACCTGGCGGTGCTCAGAGCTCACTCCTGGCTCTGTGTTCAGGGGTCGCTCTGGGGCGGAGCTCTGGGAACCATAAGGGGTCCAAGTCAGTCACATTCAAGGAAGTGCCTTAACCCTTGCACTATCTCTCTGGCCCTCATTGGGAAGTGTGTGTGTGTGTGTGTGTGTGTGTGTGTGTGTGTGTGCACGCAGAGCAAGGCATTGGAGATCATATTGGTTATTCAGTAGCCTTGGGTTCACTATAAGCACTCCCCCATATATACATTCATGTGTGTATGTACACACACATTTTTAATATGTGTCACTTCTAAAAATACCTATTTTTCTTTTCTTTGTGTAAAACCACTCTTTATCCAGGGAAGGAGATACAGAACACTGAAAGTATAACGGGGCGGCTCATTTCTCTGTGGGGGCTGCTTGGAACAGGACCAGCTGTGGCTGAGCCCGGAGAGGTGACCCCGTTTTCACTGTCTTTGCCGAGTGACGGTCCCTACAGTCTAACCCAGGCCATCCGTCATCTTTCCAAGGTGGAGCCAGCGCAGTGTCCCCCGGGCAAAAACTGAGACAGCTGCAATAAACTCTCACAACCGGCTGAGAAACAGAAGTAATTGCTGTTTTCAAAGGGGTTCGCCAACCGTCAGGGCAGAAGACTTTCTCCCAGGGCAAAGTTGGCGCTGAGTGCTGACTAATGACTCCTTCTCTGAAGCCAGGTTTATCGCGAGATGTGAGTTTCTGAGAAAGTAACTTTATATAGCTTGTCCCAGAGACTGACAGGTTGTGCTCCAGCATATTTCTGAAAGGCAGCTGTTGGAATGGGAACACATTTCTCCACAGAAACCAAGTTATAAATAGAGGTTAGGTTCCGAGGCTAGCCCACACAAGTTTGCTAACCCACCATGTGACTGAACAGTCTGGGCCCATCATTCCAACAGAACCGAGAGAGAGAGAGAGAGAGAGAGAGAGAGAGAGAGAGAGAGAGAGAGAGACAGAGACAGAGACAGAGACACAGAGAGACAGAGAGAGACAGAGAGACAGAGAGAGAGAGGGAAGAGGGAGGGGCCAAATGGGCATCCCTTGTGAAGTTGTTGGGCTCAGACACAGGGGTGGGGAGATCCGAACCAGTGCTCGAAGGCTCAGGTGTCCCCAATCCCCACCAAGGGATCCTCAGCCAAGTAGGCCATGGTTCAATGAGAGGAGTGAGGATACGGTCTTGTGGGGCTAAGGGTTATCTGGGACACCTTGGCAGTGCTCCAGGGCCTTGAGGGCCATCACCAATGATGCGCAGGGATGAAGCTGGGGCAGGACACAGGCAAGGCATGTGCTTTAACCCCAGTGCAATCCCTCCATTCACTCCGACTCATAATCCTTAGAAGGTGCTGGTTCCTAGACTCAGGAGCCCGTTAGAAAGGCAGATGCCAGGGCCCTAATTTTGCTTTACTGTCTTTACTGTTTATATGTCTAAACCCAGACATCTCTGGGTTAATCTTCTAAAATGATAAGACCCTATCAACCATTTGCTGCTGATTAAGTTACTCCTACAAGCTGATGATTGGATCTTTTCAACAGCAACTTCCAATTTCCGGCTGTTGCCTGATTTGGGGAACTGACCATCATTCCAGGCAAAGCCTCTGTCCCCAGCCATGCCTGTTAACCCACAGGACAGCTTCTGAATATGGCCCCAACATTCTGATAGTTCAGGACCATCAAGGTACCAAGGCTGTCCAGCCAAGACTGTGGAGGAGAGGAAACCATAGAATGATGAGCCTGGTATTCAGACTGGCATTTCTCTGAAACTGCAGAGATAGCACAGTGGGTAAGGTGCTTGCCTTGCATGCAGCTGACCCAGATTATATTTCCAGAACTTCATATGATTCCCTGAGCACTGACAGGAGTGACCTCTGAGTGCAAGGCCAGGAGTAAGCTCTGAGCACCTCCAGGTGTCGCCCCCACCCTGAATTTAAAATATAAAAGGAAGAAAAAGACTGGCTTTGTACTTGAAGTATTTGCTGATAAGTAAGTAGGGAAAAAATCATAGGATGAAAAGAAGTGATGGTTAAGAAAGTATATGTAAGTATCCAGCACCTCCTAGTAAAGAGAAGACAAAACTTGAATCCGGGGCCAGGAAACACCCCACGATTTCAGTGAAGAACACCAAAAGGCAAAGACCAGAAATGACTAGAAACTGAAACATATCAGGTTGTACAGAATCTAAAATCAGGCTTGGAAACATCATTTTGATCAAATTAGGTTGATCTGCCCATATTTTGCCTGCTTAAAAAGTAAAATGTCTTCCTTGGCAAAAGGTAATACCACCTGTAGCCTCTACAATTTATTATTTTATTTTATTTGGATTTTTGGGTCACACCCGGCAATGCACAGGGGTTACTCTGGCTCTGCACTCAGGAATTACTTCTGGCGATGCTTGGGGGACCATATGGGATGCTGGGAATCAAACCAGGGTTGGCCACGTGCAAGGAAAACACCCTACCCGCTGTGCTATTGCTCCAGCCCCTACAATTCTTAATATCCAAGTTGTTAGTCAACCTAACCAGGTATGCCATGAAATAGAAACAAATGATTTTTTGAAAAGAAAGAAAGGAAGCACCACAGAGACTGGCACACATCCAAAAGAACAAAAGGAACCAGTGTTGGCGTGGTTGTGGGGAGAAAGGGACTCTCCTTCACTGCTGGTGGGAATGCCGACTGGTTCAGCCCTTTTGGAAAACAGTATGGACGATTCTCAAAAAATTAGAAACTGAGCTCCCATTTGATCCAGCAATACCACTCCTGGGAATATACCCTGGAGAAGCAAAAAGGTATAGTAGAAATGACATCTGCATTTGTATGTTCATTGCAGCACTGTTCACAATATTGAGCCAAAATCTGGAAAAAACCGAGTGCCCAAAAACAGATAAACTAAAGAAACTTTGGTACATCTACACAATGGAATACTATGCAGCTGTTAGAAAAGATGAAGTCATGAAATTTGCATATAAGTGGATCAACAGGGAAAGTATCATGTTAAGTGAAATGAGTCAGAAAGAGAGAGGCAGACATAGAAAGATCGCACTCATCTGTGGAATATAAAGTAACAGAATGGGAGACTAACACCCAAGCGTAGAAGAGATAAGGACTCCACAGTTTGGAAACTGGCCTCACATGCTGGGGGAAAAGGCAACTGAGATAGAGAAGGGAACACCAAGTAGAGGATGTTGGGAGGACCCATTCGGGTTGAAAGATGCTTGCTGAAAGTAGATTATAGACCGAACATGATGGCCACTCAATACCTCTATTGCAAACTACAACACCCCAAAGGAGAGAGAACAAAAGGGAATGCCCTGCCACAGAGGCAGGGTGGGGTGGGGAGGATGGGATGGGGGTGATGGGAGGGATACTGGGATCACTGATGGTGGAGAATGGGCACTGGTGGAGGGATGGGTACTCAATCATCGTGTGACTGAAACATAAGCATGAAAGTTTATAAGTCTGTAATTGTACCTCATGGTGATTCATGTAAAATTTTTTTAAAAAATTAAAAAAACACTCACCTATGGGTGAAGCAGCAGATCAGTCACAACACAAAGTAGGTCTGTGAACTGGAAGATTAATGGTGACTATTCATATAGGAATACAAAGAGGAAAAAATAAGGAGAAAAACAGGAAGCTGATGTAAGACATATGCAGTGTATGTTCAAAATGTAGAGCCTATATATAATTAATATCTTGGAATGAGCTGGAAGAGACAAAGACCAGAAGACATAGTTGAAGGAACATTAGGCTAGAATTTTCCCCAAATACACATCAGTTCATAAATTTATAACAGTTAGTGAACTCTGTGACTTCCTATCAAGAGTAACTTCACTTTAGCACAGCATAAAAAACTGCTGATGACCAAAACCAAATCCTTTGTTTTTGTTACACCCTGCTGTGCTCAGGGCTTACTCTTGGCTCTGTGCTCAGGGATTCCTACTGGCAGTGCTCCAAGGACCATATGTGGTGTTGAGGATTAACCACATGTAAGTCAAGAACCTTAGCCTTGTAGTAGCTGGCTTGCCCATAAAGACAAAATCTCAAAAGCAAGTGGAGAAAAAATAGTCATTACCTCTAAAGAGCAATAAGAGGTCTGACAGATGACTTAATAAAAAAAAAGCCAGAAGAAGAGAGTTAAGTGACATATTTCAGTGTTTGAAAAAAACACCCCAAAACAAACAGACTACCTAGACATTTTGCCTCTAGTTAGACATCCCTCAAAATTAAAGACGAGAGGAAGAAATTTTCAGTCAGCCAGAAACCGAGAGAACTTATTTCCAGGAGACCCAAAGTGAAAAACCAAGAAAAGCTTCAGGCACAAAGGAAATGATCATAACCAGAACAGAAAATACAGGAAGAAGTGGAAACTAATGGGAAGTGTAAATATGTGGAAACGACATCAAGGCCAAGTCAGAAGAAAATCTTAAAACAGTAAGAATAAAACTTCCATATGACCCACCCATTCTACTTCTTGACATCTACTTCCCAAACACTAAAACATTCATTTAAAAGGTATATGTACGTCATTCGTTATCGGAATTAAACGAGGTGTACATGTACTTTTTAAATGATGCAGAGAGTCTCTTGCCTGCATGCCTGGCTATCTTCCCCAGGGCCCCTTGGAGGAGATGGGCTCCAGCTTCCCTCCCCACCCCAAGCAGAGCTCCTGGTGGCTGAAGACCACCGGAACCTAGCTACAGCCATGCCCGAGGCCCCTCTCCACACGTTCGGACAGGCCTCACTCATGAAGGTACTGGCAGAGGAACCCAGGTGTGTGTAATTCCATCAATGGCCAATATCCAGACACTTAAAAGCAAGCTCCCATAAGTGCGCGGCTGCAAAGCGGCCACACGGTATCTTGTAGCCTACTTCTCCCTCTGGGAGAAACTGGCAAGCTTCTGAGAGTTTCCTGCCCACATGGGACAGCCTTGCAAGCTTCCCATGGTGTATTCATATGCTAAATCCAGTAACAAGCTGAATCTCATTCCCTTGACCCTGAAAGAGTCTCCGGTGCGACATCGTTGGGAGGACCAAGTCAAGAGAGACTTCTAAGATCTCAGGGAAAGGACGAATGGAGAGGTTACTGAGTGCGCCCGAAAAATCGACGATTAACGGGGATTTTGTGATTCGTGATTCATGATGTACACTTATGTGCATTGTAGGGCTAAATGCAACAGGATACAGAGACAACCCAAATGTCTAATGACAGACGAATGGTTAAAGAAGTTGTCATATAGATACACAGTGTAATACCATGCGGCTATAAGAAGAGATGAAAGCACGCAGTTCACTGCAATGTGGAAAGCATCATAAGTGAAGTAAGCCAGAGAAAGACAAACAGCGAGTGATCTTACTCTTCTATGGAATACAGAGAGACAAAACTAGGGAACAAACAGTTTTGAACAATGACAAACCCTTGGTCTTGGACTGCAAAACCGATCACCCAGCAGAGTGGGGAGGGGGAAGAAATGAAAACTGAGCAAGAGGTGACAGGGACAATCATGTAGGGTTAAGGACACTTTGGTGGTGTTAGGATGCAGTGACTGCACAATGATACCAAATAACTGAACACTAATGTAACCAAGATATCTAAATTTCAATGATAATTTTAAAAAAGCAAAGATGAAGGACTTACACTACTAAGTATCAGAGCTAATAACAAGTTTCAAATAATAAAGATGTGATATTGGTTAAAGGAAAATAGTCAATGGAAAGGATCAGAAAAGTTCAGAGACAGATTCACAGTACAGATACAGTCATTTAAATGACTATGACAGTGACAGTGTAGCTGGGAGGGGGCACGGCGGGAGGAAGTGGGGGAGGAGAGGGAGAGTGATGGACTTTTCAATAAATGGCCGTGAATCACTTGGTCATTCATAAGGAAACAAAACAAATCTTTATCTTACCTCAGACCACACATAAAATCAATTTCACATGGATTCTACAGTCAGTAAAACAAAACCTCCAAAAGACATGAGTGAGAAATATTTTCATCAATATGGTGAGCACAAATGCTTACAGGACACAAATAAGATGCATAAACTGGGCAGCACTAGATTAGGAATTTATACCTGGCAAAAACTAGTGCTGAAAGAGTGAATAAGTAAGTTACAAAATTGATATATATGACCTTTCGAAGATTTATATCCAGAAAATAAAAAGCATTTCAACAAGCCAATAAGAACCTGGAAGAAAATTCAGCTGGAAAAAAAAAAAAGGAGTGGAAGACTTGACCAAGCAATTTCTAGGATATGAAGGCCATTAGTTATAAAAATGGCCAGTCAAGATATGACAGGATGTCCAATTTCATTAGTCATCAAGGAAATGCAAATTAAAACTAAAGTGAGATAGCGCCACACACCCACTTAGATGGGCTAAAATTAAAGAAACTGACAATATCAAATGGTGGCGATCATGTGAACCAACCAGAACCCTCCGTCAGCTACTAGTGGCTATGTGAATTAGTACAACCACCTTAAAGTTCTGTTTGGCAGTGTCTACTAAAACTGAACATATGCATAGCCCATGAGTCAGAAATTCCACTTCTAAGTATGCACTCGACAGTAATTTGCACATATACCCACCAGAGTGAATATAGGCATAGGATACCTAGAAATAAATCAAACAAAATATGAGTAAGAAGTCCACACTGAAAATTATGGAATATTTTAAAGAGAAATGAATTAAGACCTAGATAAATTCAGGCATATTCAAAAGTCAGACTGGAAAACTCTTATATATTATATGTACATATATATGAATGGAGATGTTACTGAGACCGCTCGAGAAAATCGACGATCAACAGGATGATGATAATGATGATGATGCAATACATATGTGTGTGTGTATATATATATATGCATATATATATATATACATATATATATATATATATTTGGTTTGGGGCCTACTCCGGGCTATGTTCAGGACTACTCCTGGCTGTACTCTAGGAACTATGCCATGTCAAGAATGGAACCTGAATTTTCTGCCTGCAAAGCATACACTCAGAGTACTGATGTTATCTCTCCAATCTTGGGAGGCTTTTTATTATGATGTAAGTCTTTCTAGCTGGAGAGATAGTATGAAAGGTCAGGGCACTTGCCTTGCCTATGGCTAACCCTGCTTCAATCCCCAGCACCACATATGGTCCCTTGAGCACAGCCAAGTGTGATTCCCTGAGCAGAGACAGGAGTAAGCCATGAGCACTTGTAGATGTTGCCTTCGAAAGAAATTAAAAGTTAATTTTTCTAAATTGATTGATGGATTCTGTAAAATTCCAATGAAAACCAGAGTAATCGTTGTGTACAGGAGTGTAAAAAATGACATTCTGATCCAAAAACGTGTGAAAAAATGCAAAGACACAAGAAAGCCCAAGCAGTCTAGATGAACAAGAAGAAAGAGGTCCTTTATTACTAGCTATCAAGACTTATTATAGAGCAGTAGTAATTATGGCAAAGGTGCTTTTAGACAAAGGAACAAAAAAGGGACACTGCAAACAGAGACAAATATATGTAGTCATTTGATTTATGCTGGAGGGGTTATACAGGAGAGACAGATGATCAGTTAGGAAAAGAAAAGCAAAAAGGTATTTTGATCCTTACCTTACGGTGTATACACAAAATCAACTCCAGATTTATGGTAAACGTAAATGTGAAAGGGGAAACAACAGCATTTCTAAAAGATGAAAGGGAAATCCCTCCATGGCCTTGGAGGAGGTCTTCATTAAAATAAAAAATATGCGTATGCAATTAACTATGTAATTAACAACACCAACACCACCATTTATAAGACTTCTAGGCATCTGGACTATGGAAGCTGGATATTCACTGTGCAAAATCATACCAAACTAACTTCATAGCTACAGAAATTCTATACAAAACCATAGCTGTTAGGAAAAAAATGAAGTCATGAAATTCGCTTATAAATGGATGGACATGGAGAGTATCATGCTGAATGAAATAAGTCAGAAGGAGAAAGACAGACATAGAATGACTGCACTCATTTGTGGGATATAAAAAAAAAACCATAGTACAAAACTAACACTCAAGGATTGTAGAAACAAGGGTCAGGAGGATTGGTTCACGGTTGGAAGCTGCCTTGAGAGCCGGAGGAGAGGGCAGATGGGACAGAGAAGGGACCGTTATGACAATGATGGCTGGGACAGATCACTATGGATGGGCAGAAAGTAGGTAAAGGACAAATATGAAGGCCTCTCGGCATCTTTACTGCAAACCATAAAGCCCAAAATGAGAGACAGACAGACAGACAGAAACACAGAGAGAGAGAGAGACAGAGAGAAACACACACACACGCACACAGACGCACACAGAGAGAGAGAGAGAGAGAGAGAGAGAGAGAGAGAGAGAGAGAGGAAAAGTGCCTGCCATAGAGGCAGGCTGGGGGGTGGGGTGGCAGGAGGGATATGGGGGATATTGGTGATGGGAAAAGTCCAGCGGTGGAGGGACGGGTGTTGGAACATTGTATGACTAAAACCTGATCACAAAAGCTTTGTATCTGTATCTCAGTGTGCTTTATTTAAAAAAATTAAAACAACAACAACAAAAACTCCATTATGAGATATAACAATTTCCACACATTTTCTTTTACTCTAGCGTTTTTTGATAATCCTGTATGCCATTTTGTTGTAACAAGCAATATAAATTGTTTCATGCCCGAGAAAGGAGCAGGCCTGGAGAGTGTCCTGGACGCTGGCAGAGGGAAGATCATACTGGTGGTAGGACTGGGGTTGGAACACTGAAGAATTTTATGAAGAATATTATGAAGAACGCTGAGTACTTGGTGTTTGTATTTTTAAATCTTTAATTAAATAAAAGTGAAAAGGGGAGGAACCCTCCTACCCTCACAAATCCCTGAAGACAGAGAAAGCCAAAGTTCAAAATAACTATGAGTAAAAGGAGATAAATGAATAATCTCCAACCCCAATCACGTATGCCCCCTGCCCCCCGCCACATGCACACACTCCATGGCCCGGTGGAAGGTTGGTGGCAAGGGAGACAGAACAATGCAACTCTGGAAAAGTCAGAAGATGGAAGTGATGTCAGAGGATAACTGCCAGAAAGACTAATCTGCCCTAAATCTGAAGGTTCTAAAAAAGTGCCTGGACCCATCAGAGGGATCAGTAAGATTCCTTCATACCGGAAAGGAATTTCAAAATACGTCCCAGGAGATAGACCATAAAGTGCAACTCAAACATGGTTCATAACAGTGAAAAATTAAACAACGGAAGTTAAGAAAAGATGACTTTTTAAAAAAGATGACTTCCAGCAATGAGCACTTGAAGGGCAGCAACTGCAGGTCTGCTGCTCCTGCCTTTCCCTGCCCCATCCACCCCTCTCTCCCTTCCCTTCCCCTTCCTGCCCTGCCTCTCATCCCTGCCCCCTCTCCCCTTCCCTTCCACTTCCCCCACTTCCCTCTCCCTCCCTCTCTATTCCTTCCTTTTCCTTCCTTCCCCTGCCCCCTTCCCTTTTTCTCTTCTTTTCTCAGTGGTGCCAGGGATAAAACCTAGGGCTTCACACATGCCAAGCAGATGCTCTGCCTCTGGGCTAATACCTCCCGGGCACTAGAATTCTTTTTCTTGACTGGGTGGTGGCTTCACAGGCTCAATTTTACTGAAATAAGAATGATGCTTTATTATCATCAATGGAGAAAAACTAAGGGCTTTTCCTCTAAGATCGGGGACAAGACAAGGATGTCCACTCTCACCACTTCTCTTTAATATAGTACTGGAAGTATTAGCAATAGCCATCAGGCAAGAAAAAGATATTAAGGGGATTCAGATTGGAAAGGAAGAAATCAAGCTCTCACTATTCGCAGACGATATGATACTATACCTAGAGAAACCTAAAAGCTCTAGTAAGAAACTCTTAGAAACAATTGACCTGTCAGTAAAGCCGCAGGCTATAAAATCAATACCCAAAAATCCATGGCCTTCCTATATGCAAACAATGAGACAGAGGAAAGGGACATGAAAAAAGCAATCCCATTCACAATTGTGCCCCAGAAAATCAAATACCTTGGAATCAGCTTAACTAAAGAAGTAAAGGACCTCTACAAAGAAAACTATAAAACGCTACTTCATGAAATAAAAGAGGACATGAGGAAATGGAAAAATATCCCCTGCTCATGGATAGGGAGAATAAACATTGTCAAAATGGCAATACTCCCAAAAGCATTATACAGATTTAACGCAATCCCTATAGGGATACCCATGGCATTCTTCAAAGAAACGGAGCAAGCAATCCTGAAATTTATATGTAACAATAAACGCCCACGGATAGCTAAAACAATTCTTGGGAAAAAAGATGATGGGAGGCATCACCCTTCCCAATCTTAAACTCTACTACAAAGCGGTAACAATTAAAACAGCATGGTACTGGAACAAAAGCAGAACTGCAGACCAATGGAACAGGGTGGAATATCCCCACACACAACCTCAAATGTATGATCATCTAATCTTTGATAAAGGTGCAAGAGATGTGAAGTGGAGCAAGGAAAGTCTCTTTAACAAATGGTGCTGGCACAACTGGACAACCACATGCAAAAAAATGGGCTTAGAACTCGATCTGTCACCATGCACAAAAGTCAGATCAAAATGGATTAAAGACCTCAACATCAGACCACAAACCATAAGGTACATTGAAGACAAGGTAGGCAAAACCCTCCAGGATATTGAAGATAAAGGTATCTTCAAAGATGACACAGAACTAAGCAATCTAGTAAAAACAGAGATCAACAAATGGGACTACATTAAACTAAAAAGCTTCTGCACCGCAAAAGAAACAGCGACCAGAATACAAAGACTATCTACAGAATGGGAAAGGATATTTACACAATACCCATCAGATAAGGGGTTGATATCAAGGGTATATAAAGCACTGGTTGAACTCTACAAGAAGAAAACATCCAACCCCATCAAAAAATGGGGTGAAGAAATGAACAGAAACTTTACCAAGGAAGAGATACGAATGGCCAAAAGACACATGAAAAAGTGCTCTACATCACTAATCATCAGAGAGATGCAGATCAAAACAACCTTGAGATACCACCTCACACCACAGAGGCTAGCACACATCCAAAAGAACAAAAGCAACCGCTGTTGGAGAGGATGTGGGGAGAAAGGGACCCTTCTACACTGCTGGTGGGAATGCCGGCTAGTTCAGCCCTTTTGGAAAACAGTACGGACGATTCTCAAAAAACTTGAGGTTGAGCTCCCATTTGACCCAGCAATACCACTGCTGGGAATATATCCCAGAAAAGCCAAAAAGTATAGTCAAAGTGACATATGCACTTATATGTTCACCGCAGCACTGTTTACAATAGGCAGAATCTGGAAAAAACCGAGTGCCCTAGAACAGATGACTGGTTGAAGAAACTCTGGTACATCTATACAATGGAATACTATGCAGCTGTTAGAAAAAATGAGGTCATGACGTTTGCATATAAGTGGATCAACATGGAAAGTATCATGCTAAGTGAAATGAGTCAGAAAGAGAGAGACAGACATAGAAAGATTGCACTCATCTGTGGAATATAGAATAATAGACTATAAGACTAACACCCAAGAATAGTAGAAATAAGTACCAGGAGGTTGTCACCATGGCTTGGAGGCTGTTCTCTCATTCTGAGCAACTCAGAGAAGGGAACAGCAAGTAAAATGTGGTTGTTGGTCATGTGGGGGAAAGATGATGCGGGCCAAATATAGACTAGAGACTGAACACAATGGCCACTCAACACCTTTATTGCAAACCACAACACCTAATCAGAGAGAGAGAACAAAAGGGAATACCCTGCCATAGTGGCAGTATGGGGTGGGGGGAGACGGGACTGGGAAGGGGGGGTGGGATGTTGGGTTTACTGGTGGTGGAGAATGGGCACTGGTGAAGGGATGGGTTATCAAACTTTGTAAGGGAGAAACATGAGCACAAAAATGTATAAATCTGTAACTGTACCCTCACGTTGACTCACTAATTAAAAATAAACTATAAAAAAAAAAGAATGATGCTTTAAAAAAATGGGGGCTGTGGCGATAGCACAGTGGATAGGGCGTTTGCCTTGCACATGGCAGACCCAGGTTCGATCCCCAGCATCTCATATGGTCCCCTGAGCACCGCCAGGAGTAATTCATGAGTGCAGAGCCAGGAGTAACCCCTGTGCATAGCTAGGTGTGACAAAAAAAAGCAATAAATAAATAAATAAATAAATAAATAATAGTCCCAATTCTTTTGTCTATTCCTCATCACGTGACTTAGTCTTGTGCCTCTTTCCCTGCCTTTCTCCTACTCTCAAGGCTCCTGTGGTGAAGAAGGAAGAGATTAGGACTTGTTGAGCATTTGATGTGTCTATGACACTCTGCAAGGAACCACCTTTTTTGGGTCACACCTGACGATTCACAGGGGTTACTCCTGGCTCTGCACTCAGAAATTACTCCTGGAGGTGCTCAGGGGACCATATGGGATGCTGGGAATCGAACCTGGGTCGGCCGCGTGCAAGGCAAACGCCTTACCCACTGTGCCATCGCTCCAGCCCCTGCAAGGAACCACCTTTATTGACTATAAAAGATACATGACTGCCTTGGTCCTACTGACGAGAAATGATTTCAGGCAGGTGACACATCCTATCACTATGTTCACTGCTTATAACTTAATACAGTGACTTATATGAGAGTTTCTTTCTCATAAAAGACATCAGAAACCAGATGTTTCAGGGCTGCCATGGTAGCTCCGCAGTGTAACTGGGGACCTGGACTTCTATTTTTATGCTTTACCCCACTATCCTAGAATGAAGTTTCCTCCCCATGGTTGCCTCTTGATCCAAGGTGGCTGCCAGAATTCCAGCCATCCAGTCCACAGTCCAGCCATCACAAGGGAGAAGGAAAAAGAAGAGCAAACTCTTTCCTTAAAGGAGTCTTTCAGAAGTCCTAAGGGGAAAACAAAATCCTTCTACATTTCCCATTTTCAAGGCAGACCCCAAGCTGGACCTAGCTACAGGAGACGGGGAAATGTACACTTCCATCTGGGTGGCAAACATACCTAGAGTCAGGTCACCAGGGGGAAGGGGGGTATGGGAGCTTCCATGGCCCATGAGCCACCTCCCAGCTGGAAAAGGTGGGACCAAGGTTACATCAAGCCAGTGCCCTCTAGCTGTGGCCCTCCCCAAACCCTGAGACCCCCCTCCTCCCATGACCCTTTGTCAAGCAGTCTCTCCGGAGCCCACTGATGCAACTTCTGAGGAAGCAGCAAGGAACAGGAGCTTAGGGGGCTGGAGAGGAGCGGGGAGGCAGCAGTGCTGTGAAGCCTGACTCCCAGGGAGAGTTTTAGCCTGTCCACAGACCTTCTCTTCCTCCTCTCGAGAGCCCAGAGCTCCCTACAGACGCCACCTTCTTTGTCATAGAGACCCAACGAGCTGGGCACAGCTTCTCCTGGATCGTCTCTTCCAGCCTGTGTTTGCTCTGGTTCCGCTGTGTTGATTAAACAGTGAAGGGGGAGCCCAGAAGCTCCTGGCCAGCAAACACAACAAATCTCTTCCAAGTGTTGTTGGCAGTGGGCGGGGGCCACCTCTGAGGTCCCCCATGAGGGCCGTGATTGCTGGGCTCTGTGAACAGCTGCAGCTGGTGCCCTGGCCCGGCGCTGGGTCTCGGCAGGGGACGCGCCTCCAGAGAAGAATGTCCTTCTCGAAGAAGCTGGGCCCCGGCCCCGCCACGATCAGTGCCCACCAGGGAAACCAGCCTCAGGCAAGATGTGGCCCTGGAGCAGGAAAGAAGCCCAGCCTGGCGATGACGGAGCCCGAGAGGAATGGCAGTGGGAGCTTCACAAGGAAGAAGAACAGGACTGCAGAGTTGGAACGAGTGCCTGGATGTTCTGGAAACCTCTCATCTGTGCTCCGACGACTGCGTTTGACGTCGGAGGGACGTCAAACAGGGAACTCTAGTTCCCACACAGGGAACTCCAATGGGAAGGGGCTGTTGGCAGGGTACAGACACAGTCTTCCCCCAAAGGAACCCTCTGTGTGCCCGGACGTGTGCCGGGTGCCAGAGGCAGGCATGTGAAAGGGGAGCCTGGGAGAATGCAGCCCACCACGGTACTGCCTAACTGTCATTCCTACCAGGATTGACCACTGATTGCCCTGAGCTGACACCCTCCTGGAGCTGAACACTGGCGCCCTGGCCCTCGGCTTGCTGTCGTGCCCTCCATCTCTCATTTAGCCTCCATCTCTCATAACTCTTTTAATAAAGTGCCAACCTCAACACCTTCAGTGGGACAGGGCCCCAGGAGTTCTCTGGTCTCATGGCTCATTTCCAACAGAGGAAACGAAGGTCCCGAGAGAAACAAGCTGAGGTAGCAGATTGGTGGGTAAGAACGGTGAAACTATCACCCCCGGATCTCCTGATGACCAGGAGAACCCACTCTAGCCAGTGTCCATTAGGAATATCGGGTGTGCAAGTGTTGGCGCATCCTCAGGCACCCCCGAGTCCTGCCATTAGGGCAGCGGCCCCTACCGAGCTGACTGGGAGCCCGAGCTGGACGTGTCAGGCAGACACAGATGTGAAGGAGGAACTTTCCTGGTCTCTCGAGAACTTCCACCAGAGGCTCTTCTTGCGGGCTAGCTGGGAAAGTCGGCTGGTGGCTAGGCCACAAAGAGGGATGACAGTTTTGTCAGTGCTGGGCCACCCACACACCCAGAACGGTTAGTCAACAGGCGCAAGTGTCCAGGAGCAGCCGAGCCTGGGAAAGACCTTGGCCCATGAAATCCGGGCAGGGCCAGGTCCTGAGAGAGGCCGGAGAGAGGCTCCCCCACAGGTCAGCAAGATTCAGCGGTCAATACATGTCACATTCTAACACAATGCTCCAGAAAGAATCCCCCAAATCCACGACAAACCATATCTCGAAATGTTCCAAGAAGACAAGATTTGAGCTTTCACGGCAGGGGATGACGCCCTCATCTCGGTGCTGTGTTTCCTGTCTTCACGGAACATGCTGTCCATCATAAACAGTTTCGCATTTGAGTGTTACAAATGAATGTGGTGTTAGCACATTAGAAAAGAAAAAAAAAACCACGTTCATCACTGAGGTTTTGGGCATCCCCTTACATCTGGGCCCTGGGGCCTGGCTGTGGTGGATCTGTGAGCTATAACTGGAAGAGGATGGGGGCCAAAAGGGGCATCTGCCAGGATGTGGTTACCTCCAGCAGGGTGTGTGTGGGGGGGGGAGGAGCGGGGAGGGGGTATCCCGGGGGAACTGGAGGGAATGAGGGGAGGCGTGCGCTCAGCAGCTGGGAGGGGCTGGAGCTGGCCTCCACGCTCTGACCACCTTGTAATCTGGAATAATGTAGGTAATTCTTTCTCTCAACTCCTTGAGGGCGGGAATGAGGCCTTCTGCGAAACTGGAAACTGCTCCAAGCAGAGAACCTAATTCTGTGGCACCTGGGGACGCCCAGGAGCCAGGCAGTAGGCCCTGCCATGCTTACTGGGAGCCCAAGCTGGCACGTACCCAGCAGATACAGATTCAAAAGACTTTTCCGGCCTCTCGAGAACTTCCACCAGCGACTCTTGCTAGGTTGGAATCTCACTGGAAGGGGCGGGACGGGAGGGGCGAAGAGTGAAGTGAGCAGGCCCAGAAAAGCCCCGAAGTGTCACATTTGGGGGCACAGCAATATGGGATGATGTCTGCCCCTTCACTAGTCCCCAGTTTAAAAAAAAATTAAAAAGAAAACCCAGAGACTTGGGGAATGGTGTCGTCAGGTTAAAAAACTTCCTCAAAAAAAAAATACTCACAAAAAAATTATTTCCCCCAAATGCTTTCCAGCCCTACAGCTCTCCAACCTGGTCCCAGCCATGTTCTTGGAATATTCTAGACTCTTCCTGTGGTGACTCATACCCTGTCATGTGTCTCCACAGCTCTGCTCTGTGTGATCATGTCCGTCACTGGTCTGTCTTGGTCCCTCGGCTTATATAACGCCCTGTCTGTCGTCAAGGGACTTTGGCTTGGTTTCTGTGTTTCCACAAAATTCATATTATTTTTAGAGTATAGGGAACCCCTGAATTTGAGACTCTTAATAAAGTGCCAACTTCAACACCTTTCAAAAATAACACTTCCTGAAAGAAAAAAAGCTATACTTACTCATTATTCAGCACCTCCCAAATTTCTCTTTTATACTCATCGATTTCTTTTTGTATGAAAATAGTGTTCCCCTTTCCCACATTTTCTAACCAGAAAGTTTTCCCACCATCTCTGAGGTGCTGGCATGATCTAAAGCATTGTTTACAGAAGGTGTTTCTAATGATTTGTCATTTGGGAGAACAAATTCGTACATCATTCCTATAGAGTTGGTGCTAATTGAGATAAAATAACAGAAAAAAATATATATGAGCCCAGTAAGCTACCGAGAATATCTCAACTGCATGGCAGAGCCTAGCAAGCTACCCGTGGCATATTCAATATACCAAAAAAAAAAAAAAAAAAACAACAAACCAGTAACAAGTCTCACAATGGAGACGTTACTGGTTCCCACTCGAGCAACTCGATGAGCAATGGGATGACAGTGACAGTGATATTTGATTCCATTCCTATGAAGCTTAATCTTTAACTATCTGGGCTATCTGAGCTGAGCGACAGGAAAGAAGGTGTGTTTGGTTGTACTGAAGTGGGCCAGGTGGTTAGAACCGAGATCCTGGGGATAACTCTTAGCATTCCAGCTGAGGGCGCCTGTTCCCTGATTCTTGTTCGCTATTAAAGAAATGCAGGTTTAGGAAATTCCTGCACATCCGCCTCATTCCCTGGGTCTCTCAGAAGCCCCTCGAGACAGACACGGCAGGGTTAACAATGGGAAGAATTTGGGGGCTGAAGCGCTAGAACAGCAGGTAGGGCATTTGCTTTGCACATACAGATAACTCAGGTTGTTCGATCCCCGGCATCCCAGAGTCTCCGGAACACGGCCAGGAGTGATCCTGGAGTGCAGAGTCCAGGAGTTAGCCCTGAGTATCGCCAGGTGTGGTCCAAAAACAAACACAACAAACCAAAAACAACAGGAAGAAGTGAAGGCTGCAAGACAGAAGTGCCCACCCCTGGGTCCTGTGCTAGTGATGGGGGCAGGGGGCAGGGGGGGGGCGCCACACAGCAGCTCTGTCCAAAGCCCACTCTGAACCCCAGAGGAGCAATCAACCTATGACCCCGTCAACGAGGAAAGCTTGGCGCTAGGGCCCCAGAAACAGGTGCCTGGCTGGTTGACAGCCCACAGCTCCCCAAACTGGGTGGAGCAGCCTTTTCTCTCTCCCGGGCAGACTGGCACAGGACTTAGCCTGAGCACAGGCCTCCCGAGGGACCCGACAGAACAGCCTGGCAGAGTCTGCGGTTGGGAAGAGAGCCGTCACGCCCTCTTTCTCACACCTGCTGTGTGTGAAGCTCCTCACCTTTGACCCCCACCTTCCCCTAGTCAGGGATGCGGGAGGTGCCTGGTGGGGAGGCTCAGAGAGGTCAAGTGATGGTACTAGGTACTAAGTGATGGTAACAGTACTAGATCGAGGCAATGGAGGCCCAGATCACCCGGTCAGATGAGCAAAGGGGAACAGGTACGGGGTGGGAGGGGGGCGGGAGTTGCCCAAAGGGTCGGGCCGCGGCACTGACCTTCCCTGAGATGGTCTTGATCTGCTTGGAGCTCAGGGGTTCGAAGTCCACACCGATGTAGCCCTCCATGGCCGCCAGCAGGTTCCTCTGGAGACAGCGGGAGGAGTTGGCCTCCGTGTGCACCTGCTCCCACCACAGCGGCTCGTACCAGCCGGGGATGATCCACTGGTATTTGTTGCCGAACATGTTCTCCTCATAAGCCTGCAAACAGAGAGAGAACAAGCGTGTGAAGGTGCCGGCTCAGGCCCTGCTTGAGACTGTGCCGTGAAGGAGGGGCGGATGCGGGCCCTCTCCTCCGAGGACGTCCTCTCTCTGCTGCCTGCACGCCCCCTCCTTGTAATCTCTCGGCGGATCCAAAGCTGTCTGAGCGAGACGTGTCTAACAAAATAACAGGACACGGCAGAGGAAACAGGAGTGCCGGGGAAACGATACTTATCATCTGTTGGCGGGAGGCAAGGGGAACAGAAAGTAGAGAAGTCCGCCAAAGTTTCCAGCCCTCTGCTTAATAAATGTGCATTTGGCACCGTCCAAGAGTCCAGGGCAATGAGACAAATTACTTTGATTTATTTTCATTATCAATAAGAAGGAAGGGCTGGAGTGATAACACAGCGAGTAGGGAGTTTGCCTTGCACGCGGCTGACCCGGGTTCGATTCCTCCGTCCCTCTCAGAGAGCCCCGCAAGCTACCAAGAGTATCTCACCCGCACGGCAGAGCCTGGCAAGCTACCTGTGGCGTATTGGATATGCCAATAACAGTAACAACAAGTCTCACAATGGAGACGTTACTGGTGCCCACTCAAGCAAATCAATGAGCTACAGGATGACAGTGATGATGACAGTGATGATCAATAAGAAGGAAACATTGCTTTGTTTTTATTGTCAATAAGAAGAGCCCAGATGAGATCCGGAGCAGCCGTGCACGAAACGGCCCCTCTGCTCCTTAAAGACTATGATCCGGGAAGTCTACTAACCCATTTTGGCACCCAGCGGCTTCTTATAGAAATGCATCTAGACTGTGAACTGAGCTAAATATCAGAAATCCAAAGCCTCAAAACCCCAAAGAGCTCATATAATCCTCATTCTCAGCAATGGAAAACAAATTATCAAATGATACCTTTTCAGCAGGTTTGATTGTTGGGGGAAAATTCCAAATAATAATAGTGAGTTCTCTGTTGAAATATTGAAAGTATTCAAAGTATAGAGAGAATAAAGTGAAGGTCATTAGCCACTCAGGTGGGGGGGATGGGGGTGGGAGGGGGGAATATTGGGGTTCTTGGTGGTGGAACATGTGCACAGGTGAAGGGATGAGGGTTTGATCATTATATGACTGAGACTTAAACCTGAAAGCTCTGAATTTTTTTTCATGGTGAGTCAATAAAATAAAAATTTCAAAAAATTTTTAAAAAAGAAAAATTGAAAAAAGAAGAAAATATACTAGCTCTTGAGGGAGATAAAATGATTTTGAGGCTTTAGCCTGTGAGAGGAGAGGGAAGGATGGGGGGGCAGAGAGATAGCACAGAAGATAGGGATCTTGCCTCGAATGTGGCTGAACAAGTTTGATCCAGGGCACACTACATGGTCCCCTGAGTGATCCCTGAGGACCAAGCCAGGGGTAATCCTGATGTGACAGATCCCTGATCCCATAGCCAAATGTGACACCAAAACAAAACAAACCAAAACAAAAGTCTCTTGTCAGATTAGCCCGGCTGGCATCAGAACAACAGCACCCTACTACAAACATTTCACGAGGCAATTTTCTCCTAGATACTTATGAAAATATGAGATCAGACTTTAAAACTGAGTCCACTAGGAGCAATTTTGCAAGTAGCTAACACAATCTGATCTGAATAAGCAGTGTAGACAAGACGCTATCTGTCAAGCTGAACAATTTCTCTGGGTCTCTACCTCAAAGCATGGTGCACATAAATCTAGACCTTAAAAATTTTTTTTCCCTGACATGTGTATGACTTACATTTATGTGATTCTCATTCACATTTGCTCTGTGAAGTGACCATTGCAGATTGACTGTCCTCATACTAGAGAGGAAGAGACTGGAAATCAGAAAGGGAAATTCAGTTTCCCAAAGTCACACAGCAAGGGAGAAAAGTCAGGCCTGGAAACTAGAGTTTGCTAATCCTCATGTGAAGTCACGCTGCTGAAGAGAAAGTCATCATTTTGTTCTAATGTGTTCATTCTTTCGTTTGTTCTCTTGTTTGGGGGTCACATCTGGCCAAGTTGAGATGCCACGCTCAAGCTCCATGCCAGAGATCAACCCAGATGGCTTGCGTGCCAAGCCTGTACTCCAGTCCAACAAATTAATCTCTCTACAGCCCCAGATTACATTATTATTATTTTTTTGCATTTTAGTAAACTTTTAATAAATAAAATTTTATAAATTAATTTATTCTAATTTAATAAATTAATTTATTAAATTAAAATAAATTTTATAAATTAAATTTAATAATTTAATAAATTAAATTAATTCTAATTAATAAATAGAATTAAAAGGAGGGGTTTTTTGTTAATTTAATTTTTAATTGAATCACCATGAGATAAACAGCTACAAAGTTGTTTGTGATCAGGTTTCTGTCATACAATGTTCCAACACCCATCCCTTCACCAGTGTACATTTCCACCACCAAGGTCACCAGTTTCCTTCTTGCCTGCCCCCTCGCCCCTGCTTGCCTCCATGGCAGTCACTTTTCTCCCAGATTATATTCTTAACATGGTCATTCTGCACCAGGAAATCCAAAATAGCTCGGCTGCACCCAGAAAACCCCAGCTGGGAAGGGCGGCATGTCCTATCCAAATCAGGTCCCCAGTGAGGTCTGTGAGTGGACGTCACCCTCCCAGCAGGAAGCGAGTGCCCAGAAACGACATCAGGGAGCAGAGGAGACACCAGGCTCTCAGCACACCACGATGGACTGGGCACATCTTATTTTTTTAATTAATTTTAATTTAAAACACTGTGATTTCCCAAAGTTGTTCATTATACAGTTGTTTCAGGCCTTTGCTGTCCCAGCATCACCAGTGTGACCTTCCCTCCATCAATATCCCCAGGTTTCCTCCCAATCCCAACCTGCCCCCTTAGGCACGTAACAAATTTACTTTAGCTTGCTTATTCCAACAAGACTTTACAAGTGGCAAATAGAATGATCAAAAATAAGTCCATGATCAGAAAATAAATCAGTAAGGACCAATTTGGGATTCTGACCTACGTAAATAAGAACATCAAAACCATTTAATACAATAGAATAAAAGAATTGCTGTACATTTGACTCATTCATTTCCAACCCTCCTGCAGCACCTTTGGTCTCTGGAATGATGCACATTTTAGGACAGGCACCTGAAACTACCTTGCGATTCATTCCTGGGGGCGTCACCTCCCCTAGGGCACGCTGGGTGGGGAACGAGTCACGAACGCCACGCCCTGTGCATTGCTTGGCTTGGACAGAGGCGGCGTAGGGACCAGGAGAGTGTGGAGAAAGGCAGGGTGGCCTGGGCAGGAGGCTAGGCAAGGCTCTGGCTGCCCTTCTCTGTAGGCCCCCAGCTGCTTGGGATGTTCTGCCCACAGAAGAGTGGACCAGAGCCCCCAAAGGCCCCTGACACCAGAGAAAAGTTGCTGTTGAGTCTCAGCGGCAATGGGGCTCTGCCATCCACCCTCCTTCTGGGATGGGACTGGCTGGAGGCCCGGGGTGGAGCACCACGGGGTAGAGGGCAGTGAGAACAGTGGTTCCAGTTCCCCAGCCATGGTTCAGTTCACAGGGAGAAAAAAAAGAATTGGAAACCACTGAGTTAGAATGTCTGTCCCCAAATCAAGCTCCAATCCTATCTCCATTCCTTCTGCCCACTGGCTCAGTGAAGACTCTGGAGACAAAAACTACAACTACAAAAATGATAGACCAACTACAAAAGTGAGGTCTTGGACACTGTGGTTTGCAGTATTGATACCGAAGGATAATCAAGAATATCCCTTACCTACTTTTAACCCTCAGATTTGTTTTAAAATAAAGTAGTTCACAATATTTGATTACATTTAATATCTGAACACCAATCCCACCACCATTACACTTTCCCAAAACTGTACTTCGGATGTTTCTATCCGGAACCCCAATGCCTGCCCTAAAGTGGAACTGAAATAATCTATTTTCTATTGTTTGTTATGAAAACCGCTGAAAATGCTCCCAAAAAGTTTCCTTAGAGGAAACAGTGTGAAGATTGTTGTATTTCACCCAGGGGCCATCAAGCCCTTCTATAAGAGATCACTAATGTTGTTAAAGGTTGAGCCTCTTGTGCATATATATATATATATATATATATATCATGTATATATACATATATACGTGTGTGTGTGTCTAAAAGAAATTTACTTCTAAGATTGGTTGCCTCCTACTTTAAACCCCATCAAATGTGGTGTGGTACCGGAGTATGTGGAGTATGGGTGGTGTGAGGTATGAGTTGTCACACAGCTGCATTTGTGGCCACGCAGTCCAGGACTATGTTCACTTGTGAGTGAGGCTTGGCCCAAGCGTGTCGAGAGCGGCCGTGAGCATGGTGACGATTGAGTTCTGGAGGTTTTGGCTGCTGGGTCCCTTGGGGCAGGGAGGGGTCTCACTCACCCCCTCTCCGGGGTGCCCCAAATGGAACAGCCTGGTGCAGGGTTCAACGGCATGGTTATGGCATGTATCATGTTGTAACCTGAAGATCTTGTCCAGCGTGAATCATTCCTAACTATTATTCTCATACTGATCTCTTCTCTATCTTGCCTACCCTCAGTCCCACACACACTTGTAGTTTAACCATTGATCAGTCTTCCTAACCCCTGTTTTCCCTGGATAAGGCTACTTTTGAGTAAGTTGAATAGCTAAAACATACCGGAAGACAGAAAAATATGCCAATATTAAAAAGTGTTCTAAATAACAATGCTCACAGTATTTTTATGAATGCTTTAGAAAAACATTCTTTCTATACAGTGATTATATTTATCACTAAGCTCTTAATACCAAATTATTTGAATGTTCCACATTCCACTTTCATGATGCTATATGTTTTTCACTGCCTGGTCTGTGTAAAACAGTAAATTTTATGTAAAAATTCATTTATTTCTTTAAAAATCCATGATATAGCCAAAGTAGGCAGCATGTAGGGTACCTGCATTTACACAGCTGACCCTAGTCTGAACCCTGACATCCCAGATGATTCTGATCACCACAGGAGTGACCCTGATGTGCAGAGTCAGAAGTCAGCCCTGAGAGCAGCCGGTATGAAAACACTCCCCCAAAATAGTGATATACAGAATACTGAGATGTAATTAAAAGTCAGGTAATTAATTCTGGTAATTAAAATTTCAAAGCAAATATAAAATGAAAACAAATCCAAGGTATAACAAAAAGCAAATTACTAATAATTTTTAAGAGTATGGTATTTTTCAAAGCAATTAGGTAAGTGTACTGGCACTTTCAAAAAGATCTAACAACCTGATACAGATTATTAAAATTTTTTCAAAGAGATGTATGTCAAAACCTGGTCTTCTGGGACAATAAATTCACTATAATTCAACAAAGAAAAAGCCATGGGGGCCAGAGTGATAGTATAGCAGGAAGGCACTTGATTTGCATGCAGCCACCCAGACTTGATCCCTGGCATCCCAGGTGGTCCCTCTTAAGAACTGCCAGGAGTAATTCCTGGGCACCGAAACAGGACTAACTTCTGGGTGTAGTCCTAAAACAAAAACAAACTAAAAAAGCCTTTCCATCATCTTGGGGTCAGTAATTACAGGTCTCTACCCTAAATGCAAATAATAAAGAACTTTCAGCTGCCTCATTCCAGACTTTATACTTCTTATAATATGGCCTTTAAGCAAACTACCTGAGAATAGCGCCCTTCTCATAATACTGTCCCAATCAAAGCTGCTGTATAAAAACAAAGAGAGACGTCCCATTCAATGACATAGCAAAAACCCAGTTCAGCCAAAGCAGGCCTTATTCTACGTTTCCCTCTAATGAAAAAGGTGTATATTCTACCACCCCACCCTCACCTTACCCCACGTAGGGATAATCCCTAATCCTGGCTGGGGGCCAGACCTTTGGACAAAGGGTCATTCCATGATCCTGAGCCCAGGGGGTTCAGATTTAATGACTTCAGGGCTCCCTGCAGAACCAGTGAGAATTTCACCTTTTTTTTTTTCTGACAGAAAGAAATAGCTCTATGGAGTCCCTAATGTGTGAATGAGCATTTATATACACGATCTTATCTTTGTGTAGGCCCTATGAGGTATGTGTTATTGTCTGCATTTCACAGATGTCACATAATGAGGCTCAGAAATCGAGGCATTTTATCAAGCCCAAACAGTGAAGTCAAGGAGACAAGATTCAAAGTCCAGTTTTGAATTCTCCTCTCAGCAGAACCAAGCGAAACTTGGGAGGGAACTTTCTCCATCTGACCAGCTGGAGGCAAGAAGATATTAGGGAACCAGGTGGTCAGATGCTGAGGCTATGTGGTCTTCTGGTCAGCCACACAGCGAGCCACATAACTCTCGAGGGCAAGACGCGGTTACTCAGGATCTGGAGAGCAGCATTTTCTGGACCTGGTCCGTGTGAGCACATTTCCCGGAAAACACAGCAGAATCTATTTGTTGGTTTGGTTTGGCTTTAGGGCCACACTCCATGGTGCTTAGGGCTTCCTCTGGCTCTTTACTCGGGGATCACTCATGGGATCATATGGGGTGCTGGGAATCAGAGCCAGGACACTGCATTCAAGGTAGGACAGAACCCACTATATGATCTCGCCAGTCCTAGGTTAGTCCATTTGAAGAGAGCACATTGCATTTAAGACATTATCAATTGCAATGGAGGTACAGTCCATCAGCCCTTCTTCCCTCCTTCTTTCCTTCCTTCCTTCCTTCCTTCCTTCCTTCCTTCCTTCCTTCCTTCCTTCCTTCCTTCCTTCCTTCCTTCCTTCCTTCCTTCCTTCTTTCCCTCCCTCCCTCCCTCCCTCCCTCCCTCCCTCCCTCCCTCCCTCCCTCCCTCCCTTCCTCCCTTCCTCCCTCCCTTCCTTCCTTCCTTCCTTCCTTCCTTCCTTCCTTCCTTCCTTCCTTCCTTCCTTCCTTCCTTCCTTCCTTCCTTCCTTCCTTCCTTCCTTCCTTCATGATGGAACCAGGTTTCCTGGATAGAGGCTTTAGGACAGAGCCACATCTCTGCTCTGGCCCAGGAGACAATTTTTTCCCCCCACTGACCTTCTAAGAAAAAAAAAATAGAATCACAGTCCTACAGCACGAGAATTTCTGCCACATACCAGGTGAGTAGCTTGCATAAGTGCCTGGGAACCCACTTCTCGCCTCCATGGCTGGAAAGCAAAGCCAATCCTCCTGAGTGGGTAGAAAAATCCAGTGAGGTACAGCGTGCCCCAGGCCTGCCAGGGCTGTGCCAGGAGCTCTTGTGCCTTCTCACGGTATCCCTGGGGTCACTGAGGGGCAAATGACACATCCATCCCCAAGCAGTGCCACGCCCAGGGATGCTCTGTGCGTGGGAAGACTGGCCAACACTAAGTGACCCCAGGCCATTTGGGGTCCACGTCTTCGGGTTCTTCTCTTCTCTCTGCCACTGTCACCATCAGGGCCCTCTCCTTGCTCAGAGTCAGGGGATTCTCACCTGTCCAGAGCTGGGAAAGCCGGGGGCCGGGTGCTATGTGGAGAGCCAGTCAGCAGGTTCGAAGGTAAGGGCCACAAGTCTTCCACCCCCTCCTCCAAAGCAGCTGCCAGGACCCTGACGCCTCTATTCAAGGCCTCTCTGCTCCTGGAGAGCCGCAAAGGCTGGAGCTTTAAGTAGCAGGACACTTGTTTGCCTCTCTGGCGGGATGGGCCAGATCTGCCTCAGTGATGCCCCAGCGCGCACGCGCGCACACACACACACACACACACAAATACACACACACACACACACACACACACGGCGGTGATGCCAAAGAAACAGTGGTGGCATGAGGAAGTGACACAGTTCCATAGAATGTGGTCTCAGGCTCCATGGCCATGCCTGGGCCTGCCACATGACGATGTGTTTAAGTGTGTATCTGTGTGTATGCGTATGTGTATGTGCACACTTATGTGTCTCTGTGTGTGTCTCTAGTGTGTGTCTGTGTATGTGTCTGTGCATGTATGTGCATGTATCTGTGTGCGTGTGTGCACATATGTTTGTGTTCATGTGTATGTGCATGTGTATGTGTGCATGTGTTTCTGTGTGTGCGTGTGTCTGTGTATGCATGTGTGTGCAAGTATGTCTGTGTGCGTGTGCATGTGTCTGTGTATGCATGTGTGTGCATGTATGTCTGTGTGTGTGCTTGTGCATGTATGTATCTGTATTTGTGTGCATGTGTGTGCACGTGTGTGTGCATGTGTGTCTATGTGTACATGTGCATGTGTATGCTTTAGGGAGTTCCCTGGTTCACCTTCTTTGACTCAGGGAACCTCTTTGGTTGAACTGGTGCAGACAAGCTACCCTAACGTGATCTTTTTAAAACAAAAACATATCGATTACCTCTTTTTGCTAAGTTTCCATTTGCCCCCTCTCCTCCCACAGCACGGGGACACCTCACACAGTCGGGCGGGTGGTGTCCCTCGGGCGGGTGACGACAGGCTCTTTACGGAGCCTCTCTGGAGGCAGGCGTGACAGCAGGGACCCTGCTCCCATCTCAGGGGTGAGCCGAGAGCGAGAGCGGCCCGAGGCTGCAAGGCAGGTGAGGCAGGAGCCTGTGCAGAGCTTGACTTAGAGCAGACCATCGAGCAGAAAGGAGGAAAGCAAAGCCACGCGCCGGGCGGGCAGAGACCCCAAGGAGCATCTCGCCCCTGGCCTCGAGGCGGGCTCTGCACGTGCGTCCATCTCAGAACTCAGCAACGAGCCGCCAAGCTTGCACACAGCGTCGGGTAACAGGGACCCAAGTGGCCCACGGGAGCGTCCACTGACCGCCCCCCCCCACGTGGGCAGGAGGCTCCAGAGGCAGAGTACCAGCTCCCGCAGTCCAGGCTGGGCGGCAAACCCCCCTTTGAGCCCAGGAACTCGGCCATGCCGCACGCACACTCCAAGGGGCGGGAGCCTCTGTGTGGGGGGCCACCTCACGTCTCTCCCCAGAGGCTCCTCCTGGGAGGAGGGAAGTATCCGGCAAAAGCGCGGGGAGGAAGCACATCTCCAGATGCCAGGTCTGACAAGAGGGTCCCGACAGAGGGGCTGTGGAGGTGGGAGGGGGTGCAGCTGCCTGGGGAAGGCAGGCAGCTGGCCTGGGGTTCTGGGGCTCCGGGAAGCAGAGAGGCAGAAAGCTGGCATGGCCGCCCGGAGAGGGACCCCAGCAGGTGGTCCCCAGGGCAATCCCAGCTGCGCCCTGCTTGGGTGCTGGCCGAGCAGGAGAGGTGGGTTTTGTGACTCTTGCAGAGCAAGATGACCAATGCCCGGAGTGCTCTCTTCACAGATCCTTTCAACAATTATTGTTACTCCACCCCCGGCCATTTTTTTTTTCTTTTTGGGTCACACCCAGCAGTGCACAGGGGTTACTCCTGGCTTTGCACTCAGGAATTACCCCTGGCGGTGCTCAGCGGACCATATGGGATGCTGGGAACCGAACCTGGGTCGGCTGCGTGCAAGGCAAATGCCCTACCTGCTGTGCTATTGCTCCAGCCCCACCCCCAGGCTTATTACTCTCCATGTGCCACAGGGTTGGAGCTCAGGTGTAAAACTCCTCCTCTTCCCCTCTCCACAGTTTGTAGCATGATTTTCCTGTGTTAAATAGGCTGTTTCTGGGCCTGAGAGGGAAGGAGCAAGGCTTTCTGAGCTTTGAAGTAAAATGCATATGAACCTATCGGTGCTGGTGTGGACCACGGGTGGCTCACAGCTGGGTGTCATAGCCTGCCTTCTCCTCAGCCTCGAGGGAGGAAGAGCTCCTGCACCCTGGTTTCCCGTCTGCTCTCTCCCTGCGCCCACACCCCCCCTTTTTTTTTTGCTTTTTGGGTCACACCTGGCGATGCACAGGGGTTACTCCTGGCTCATGCACTCTGGAATCACTCCTGTCGGTGCTCAGGGAACCATATGGGATGCTGGGAATCGAACCCGGGTTGGCCGCGTGCAAGGCAAACGCCCTACCCGCTGTGCTATCGCCCCAGCCCCCACACCCCTTTTTTTTAAAGTTATGAATTTTGGTACAGGATGTCCATGAATTACAAGTTCCCCGTCTCTTTTTGCTCCAGCCCAGGACTGGAGCGATAGCACAGTGGGTAGGGCATTTGCCTTGCACATGGCTGACCTGGGTTCGATTCCTCTGCCCCTCTCAGAGAGCCCGGCAAGCTACCAAGAGTATCCCTCCTGCACAGCAGCGCCTGGCAAGCTACCTGTGGCGTATTCGATATGCCAAAAATAGTAACAACAAGTCTCACAATGGAGATGTTACTGGTGCCCGCTAGAGCAAATCGATGAACAAAGGGACGACAGTGCTACGGTCTCTTTTCAGTGCCTTCGTCACTCCGGAGCCGACATGGGTGTGAGGGTCCAGTCAGAAGGGTCCTGGCTCTCTGGATGCTGCTCTGGTGCTGGGCACTCAGAGTCACCCCGAGGGCATTGGTTCTACATGCACAGGACTCAGCCACGTCTCCCGCTACCCGCCCTGGGTGTCGGCAGATCCACTGGCTCCAACACGACTTCCCATGGGGACCGGCCCATTCCGACTCCTATGCAGCGGTCAATGCCGGGAAGCCTGTTTGCGCCTTTCTCGTCCTTGATCCAACAGATGTTTATAACTTCTGAAATTCCTCCAGTTTGCTTTTTCACGATCTCACCCAAGTTCCTGACGCAAGGCCCAGGAGAACAGAGACCAGTGGTGCCTCTCCAGATGACACCTGCAGCCCCCTGCCCCGCCCCCTAGTTATCATTCCAGAGACCCCCCTAAGAGACAGAGATTCTTTCCACGTTCCTCCTAACCCTGCAGTCCAGCAGGTGGATCCAGGGCATCCAACGGGGAGGGCTGAGTCCTGTGCTGAGAATCGTTCAGAACGGCTCATGGGGAAACCGATCAGGCTAGGCCCTGACTGTAGAGGGAAGGACCCTGGGCTCCACACGGACTGCCCCTTGAACAAATCCCTTTACCTCTTCCAGTCTCTATTTTTCCATCTGTGCGATGGGATCATGACAGGCACTGCCATGGTTGTTGAAAAGAGTGAGACCGATGCGGTGTAAACAGATACAGTGCCACTCTTCACACAGCAGACCATCATCAAGGACCCACCCCTCTCTCTAGGGGACTCACACCTCTCCCTAAGGGACCCACCCCTCTCTCTAGGGGGCCCATCACTCTCTCTCTCTCTCTCTATGGCACCCACCACTCTCTCTCTAGGGGATCCACCCCTATGTCTACAGGACCCATCACTCTCTCTATGGCACCCACCACTCTCTCTCTACAGGTTCCCCCCTCTCTCTATGGGACACCCTCTCTCTACAGGACCCAGTCCTCTCTCTAGGGGAACCACCACTCACTCTCTCTCTACGGGTCTCGCCCCTCTCTATATGTGACTCATCACTCTCTCTCTATGACACCCACCCCTCTCTCTCTAGGGGACACATCCCTCTCTCTACCGGTCCTACCACTCTCTCTCTACAGGCCCCCTCTCTCTCTGCGAAGCAGAAGGAACTGTGGGAATGAGACCCCCGCTGCTCCCCTCACCGCCAGATTCCGTGCTGCAGTTCTGCTCACCCACCAGACAGTAGGTATTCGTCCCGGAAACAGCTCTGTGGATGCCCCCCGCCCCCGCCTCGCCCCCAGAAGACACACACCACCAGACCCACCATAGTACTTACGCAGCAGAACACCTTGGCAGCCATGTGCTGGTCGAACTGGCCCAGGATGATGCGGACGTCATTGCCCTGCGGACAGAAGGACAGGTAGGGGAGGTGAGCTGGGGACTGGCAGCCCCAGAGGGCAAGGACAAGAGCAGAGAGCACTCGTGCACACTGGGCCTGCCCAGCCCAGAGCCGTGCCGAGCAGGTGGCGGGGCGGGACTGCACCCCTCACCAGCGCAGCCTGGGCTCTGAGGAACCCCGCGGTGCCCTCTCAGGCTGTGGGCAGAGGTGAGAGCTGACAGCTCCCTCGGGGTGTCCGATCGCACCCCCCCACCCTTTACAGAGGGAAACGGGCCTGGCCCCAGAGAGGAAGCAGCCTCGAGGTCTCCAGGGGGGGTCAGCAGCTGAAACAAGATTGAAGGCAGCCCTTGCTGCTGGTCTTCTAGACTTTTCCACCTTCCGGGGGCCTACAACACTTCCCAATGAAGAGGTTTCAGAGTCTCCTTGAGTTCCGAGCTTTGTGCAAACCTCAGCTCTACCTATAAGCCCCTGTTCTCACCCCAGCCTCAGTGCGCTTGTCTGCAAAATGGGAACAATTGCAGGACGGACCTTCCAGGCTAGAGGAATCAAAGACAATCCTCCATGAAGGCTTTACTGGCAGAGCTGAGCCCCACAGTGCTCCCTAGCGTCATTATTCATAGCCTTCTCCCTCCCTTTCTTCAGAAAAAAGGGCAACCTATGTTGAGAAGTGCCATCAATGACACTGATTATTTTGAGGTGTGTCTCGTCATATGTCTCTTGTTTATTCACACAGACTGTCTGCCGGATGGGGGCTCTAAGTGATCGTACGGTGGGTAAGGCACCTTGCATGTGGCCAACCTGGGCTCGATCCCAGGTACCCCAGAGGGGTCCCTAAGCACAGCCAGGAGTGATCCCTGAGTGCAGAGCCAGGAGTCAGCCCTGGGCTCCACAGGGTGTGGTTCAAAACCAAGCAACCAATCAAAACAGTGTCTCCTTGAGGGTCCCTCCTGGGTCAGGGTGAGGGGTCCCGGGTCACTTTCTAGGGACCGAGAGTCCAGGTTAAGCACTGGCCACATGGAGAGCAGGTCACAGGCAGACGGGACCCCGCTGACTCTGGTCACGTGATGACTCCCCACCCCAGTCACTTCCGGTCCTTTGCGTCGAGACTCAGCTGGCAGGTGGGGCCACCTTCCAGCGCCGTACCCCTCTCAAGCAGGCCTCGGGGCCGTCTGATGCATAAAGAAGATCAGCCTTTAGAGATCAGTTTTTAGCATCTTTCCAAATTGGAAAGTGCTGACTGAGAGACCATTTTACTCATCGTGCGCTTAAGCAAAATAAAAAAGCTTGGATTCTAAAATCATCCTTCTTTCGCAAGCAAGAATGGCAAGAAGAGGGGGAAAAACACTTTTCCCTAAAAGGACTTTAAAGGATCATTAGTGGAGCAGTGGCAGGCAGTGAGCCTTTGTCCTCAGCACGTCTGCATGGCTATAAAAAGTTCTAAGCTGCTTCCGTCCGGGGACAAGCTCTCAGCCGTGTTCTGGGGTCTTTCTGCCTGTTGGCTGAAATCTCCTGACATTTCTTGCTGCTCACAGCAACCATCTAGCCTCAGCCCTGGCCATAGCCACATACACATCCATCTGTCCAGCAAACACTGATGGAGCATCAACTTTGTGCCAAGCCCTGGGTTGCTCAATAAGAAACATCTAATGGGATTTTGGACTCAGAGGAGCCTCAGTTCAATTTCCGGCTCTATCACTGGTCAGCTACACAAGCCTGGGGCTTAATCTCTTGGGGCCTCAGTCTCCTCATATTTGAAATGTAGCTATAGTCCTTCCCTTGCCATGATTCTTGAGCTTGTGATAGTGCAGCCTGCCCTCTGGTTTCCATCAGGTGCCCTCCTTGCTCCTGGACATTCCTCTTCAGGCCCCAAATCAGCCAAATGGACTCAGGATCACTGTTCCAGTCACAGTATTCCAGGAGAATTGACTACCTATAATTCTGTAAAGCAGGGCTGCTATTTATTTATTCATTTGTCCACTCATCCTCTCTTACATCCCTCTATCCACCTGCCTCCATTTATCCATCTATCCATCCACCCACCATCCATCCATCCCTCCCCCATCCACCTCCATTCATCCAACTGCCTCCACTCATCCATCCATCTATCCACCCATCCATCTATTCACCCACCATTCATCCACCTATCCATACACCCACCCACCATTCATCCATCCATCCATCTCTCTCCATCCACATCCATCCATCCATTCATCCATCCATCCATCCATCCACCCACCCACCCACCATTCATCCACCTATCCATACACCCACCCACCATTCATCCATCCATCCATCTCTCTCCATCCACCTCCATCTATCCATCCATCCATCCATCCATCCACCCACCATCCATACACCCATCCATACACCCACCATTCATCCATCCATCCATCCATCCATCCATCCATCCATCCATCCATCCATCCATCCTTTCTTCTATCCATTCAAATGATCTCCTTCCCTCCTTTCCTTCCTTTCATTCCTTTCTCACGCCATCCCCTCTTTTTTTCTGAAAGCTCATTCATCTAAGATGCCCCTTTCCATACCACACAGGCTCTGCCTGGAGAACAGCTCCCCACTTTTGTCTCTGAGCTTGGGGGTCCTGCTCTAGAGGCCTCCTGAGGCCCCTTGGCGGCCCGGCTTCCCTCAACTGTGGTACAATTCCACCACCTTGTCTAACTTCTCTGTCAGTCTGAGGGAAACCTGGTTCACCGTCAGCTCTCCGGCTCCCTCACCAGGCATGGCACACACAAGATGAACTAAGAAAGCATGATGCGCCAGCACGAAGCTGCCCGGCCCTCACTGCCTCCACAATCCTCACTGTGCTTGCGTCCCGCCACTCTAGGGCCACTGAACTGAAGGCGTTTGCCACATCCAGTTCTCAAGTGGATTCAGGACCTCCATCTTTGTGGCTGACCACAGGCCAACAGCTGATGGATAAATAACCAGCACCGCCTTTTGCAGACCACTAGGTTGCCATGACAACCAAGTTGCCAGGCCCGCTTGGGTCTTTGCATGTAGACTGCTAGGATCGGATAGGGCTGAAGACAGCAGACAAAGCGGACCCCTCCCAGAGAGATAAAGACTTCCCCCGAAGACCACCAGCTGCTTCAGAATCCTCATTCTCACCTTGGTGCCCCCCCACCAAACTGTTAGAGGACCCTGGTCAAAGGTCCCCTCCATCCAGAGCTGGGCTGTGCCTGATGGAGAACCTGTCCCCACCTGCTCTGCTTTTGAGTGTGGGGCAGGGGCTAGGTCTGGGGGTGGAGGGGGGGCGTGAATGCAGTGGGAGAGGACGTGGGGAGGGGCTGCTGGACTGTCCGGGCTTTGCTGGGGGCTGCCAGCGCAGTGCTAGGAGCTGGAGGTGTTCCTCAAAACCATACCTGAGCACTCTCGGGGAGCGAGGGATTCGAAGAGCACGAGAGGCAAGGCAGGTGCTGGTTCCTTCTGGAATTACAGACTCAGGAAAGGAGGCAAGTGAGGGCGCGGTTTGAGTTTGGGGAAGCTTAACTATTTGTCAAAGGTTGTGAATTCCCACAAAGAATCCATAATCACGCTTTTCCGTGTGGTGTAACATGTATGCTTAGAGAGTGGAAGGAAATTTGGGGCTGGCAGCGGTTCCCACTTCTGGCCAACACCCCACCTCCTGCCAGGGCCTGAGTCCTCTCCCCTCTGGGATGGAAAGGTCGGGAATGCCCAGGTGAGGGGTCCAGTGCCCGAAGAGCCTGCAGATGAGGGATAGAGCAGAGCTGGAGGTGGGAACCAGGGGGGCAGGAAAAGAACAGACGCTTCACTCTGCTTCTGCCTCCCCAGAGCTGACTGCACAGGACCCCCAGGACTGCATGGAACCCCAAAGCTAACTACATGGGACCCCAGAAGTAATTGTGTGAGACCTCAGAACTGACTGCATGGATCAAGGACTGACCACATGGATCCCTAGAATTGACCACATGAACTCCCAGAACTGACTCAGCCGCCCTGAGGTCAGATGATAGGGCTAAGGCTGCAGGCATAGGGAAGACCCCAGCCCACAACTCAGGGGCCCCACCTATGAGGAGGGACAAAATGACAGAAAGGCCATGGGGTGGGGTCAGGAAGGGAGGAGGAAGATGGGGAGGAGAAGGGGGGGAGGGGCACTTGGCAGCCCAAGAAGCAGGACAGAGGAGGAGCAGGATGCCCACAAATCTGTTTGTAGGTCTGGGAGGGGCCCAGGGACCCCTAACTTTGGGGGTTTCCTCCCAGGCCCCTCTCGTTTGTGGTCTGAAATCCCTGTGCCACTGGGAGCCTTAGAGAGTGAAAACATTCACAAACATGCACACACACAGCAACACACATGAACACAGACACGCACACGCACAGGCACAGAGCCACACAGCAACACACAAATATATCAACACACACTCACAAATATGCACACAGATACACAAAGTCACAGACTAATACGGATAAACACATACATACACACAATCTCATACATATGCATGTAACACAGCAACACAGACACACAGAGGCACATAATTATACAGACACAAACATATACATACACACTTGCACACAAATACACACAGACACAATCTACACTCAGAGAAACACACATAGTGACACACACATCCTTATATATAAGTATGCACAGACACATACACATGCATGCACATATACATATATACACACACATATACACATACACTAAAACATATACACATATAGATATATACCCACTCATACACATAGAGATATGCACACACATGTATATATAGGTACACATAAAAACACTTCTACAGGATGCATATACACACATAAACATGCACACACATGTACATATATACACACATCACGCAGACATACACCCAGTCACACATACACACATGACACCTAAGTTTGACTCAGTTCAAAGAACTGGAGCATAACCCCTGATTGCAGGGGCTCCTGATAAAGTCAGAATAAATAATTCCTTGGCGGGGGCGGGGGGCTCCAAGGTCTAGGGTGCAGGCTTTGCATGCGGGAGGCCCAGGCCTAACCCCTGGCAGCATCCCCCCTCCCAGGAGGGACCTCCCAGCCCCAGGGTGAATGAGCAGATCATGCCCGTATCCTTCTAGCCCCTCTGCTCAGGGGCCCTGGCCCTGCCCAGCAGGAGGTGCTGTTTCTGTGCCCATTCTGGCAAGTTCCAGAGACTTGGAGGCTTTCCCAAGCCCAGCAGGGCTGGAGCGACAGCACAGAGGTAGAGCGTTCACCTTTCACGCAGCTGACCCGTGTTCGATTCCTCCGCCCCTCTCGGAGAGCCCAGTAAGCTACCGAGAGTATCGCACCCGAGGCAGAGCCTGGCAAGCTACCTGTGCATATTGGATATGCCAAAGACAGTAACAATAAGTCTCTCAATGAGAGATGTTACTGCTGCCCCTCGAACAAATCGATGAACAATGGGATGACAGTCACAGTGACAGCAGACACCACTGCCCCTGCCTGAGTCCCCCACTTGGGGGCTGGCACCCCCACGCTGACTGCCCCAAAGGGGCTGCCCGAGCTCACAGCCTCCCTGGAGAACCGCTCTCAGCAGAGGGGCCCCATGTGGCCCTGTGTGCCCCCAAGCCCCACCCCCACTCTGGCAGCCAGTCACTGGTTCTCGGGGGACAAGAGATGGACTGGCCTTTGGGGAGTGTGGGCAGGTCTCCAGCCGCGAGGGCACCGTGTCCTTGCTCCCGCTGGCCTCGCCCTCCCGCATCTCCGACTGTCCCTGTCCTCCCCACTGAGCATGCTCACAATCCATCCCTCTCACACCACTCCACACTCTGTCCAGGGAGAGTGGCCTAAGACCCCAGATCATGTGGCCGGTGGACCAGGGTGGTGCTGAGCCAGGCCATAAGCCCCGAGCACTGAGGGGCTTTTGCCCCGAGAGATGGTGGCTCCACAGCTGAGAAAGCCACCCCACAGCCTGCCCGGGCAGCAGCGTCGAGCCTCTGCAGTCCCCCCCAGTCTGCAGTGACCATTCATGGGGAAAAGCTGGGCGACTTTGCAGTGAAAGTGGGGTGCTCAAGCACCCAAGACGCTGTTCTGCACGGGAAAGGGCAGCAGAGCAGGAGGCTAGGGAGTGCCAGGGTCACTGCAGCCCGCTGTCCCTGCACCAGGACTCGGGGTCCGCTAGAAACACAAGGTGCACCCTGACACTGAGCCCTGGCTTGGGACACTTCCTGTTCCAGAAGAGTCTGTCTCAGCCTGTGCCAGAGCATTCACATGCCACATGCCCAGTGTCCCGGTGCCCTCGGGACTGCTCAGAGGACAAGGAGGGGTCGGGCTGTGGGAGACTGGCCCTGCCTGAGCAGGGGCAACAAGAGCTGGAGGAGAGGGTGTCGGACCCCTGCTGGTGGCTGCTCCTGCCATGGCACCTGGGAGAAGCCCCCGAGGGACAGTCCAGATGCTTCTCTCCTGGCCCCCAAATTCTGCAACGAGGGCGAGCATGAGCTTGTTTGATTTTTCTTTTTTTGGAGCTAAAATTAGTTTCTGAGACTCCCACCAACCCCTGGAAACGTCCCTAACAGCTGAGAAGCAAGAGACAAGTATCCTTGAGGGGGGCCAGGCTCAGCCTTTCTTCCCAGTTTATTGTTTCATCCAGAAATTCACGTCAATCCTTCAGTATATCAAGAGACCCACCGCAACTCCCTGAAGATGAACATGAGGCTTTTTCCTTCCACGTCTCTGAGCACAGTGGCCCCTGGGAGGAGGGCCCGTGTTCCTTTCAGCTTTATATCTCCTTTGGGGCCCTGGGGGGACTTCAGCTTTCTGGTCCGAGCAAAGTCCCGTGAGGATCCTGCCACGAAACAGGCACACGGGCTGTTTCCTGGCCTGTCTCTGGGGTCGTCCTGCTGCCAGGCGGAACAAAGGCGTCATGGCGATGCTCATGTCCGAACCCCCCAGAGCCTGGGACTCTGCCGGGGTGGCATGGCAGGGGGTGGCACTGGGTGAGCTAAGCAGATGGAGCGTAGGGGTTTTCATCAGCTGGTTTCCTAGGAAGGGAGATTGTCCTGGATTGTCCGGCTGAGCCAATGCCATCATCAGCATCCTTGAAAGTGGGAGAAGGGGGGCAGGGGCCTAGAGACACAGAACAGGGGTTAAGGCACTTTGTCTTGCAGCCTGCAGGATACTCGGTTCCCTGAGCACCATCAGGGGTCACTTATGAGCGCGGAGCCAGGAACAGCCCCCCACTGTCTGCCCCTCACCGCCCCCGGCAGCGCGGGGTGTGGCCCAGAGAGAGAGAAAGCAGACAGGTGAAGGCGCTGAGGAAGATTTGGCAGGAATGTGCGTGGGTGCTGGCACTAGGGAGGGCAGGGGCCCTGGGCCGAGGAGTGCAGGCTGGTCGAAGCGGCTGGAGAAGACAGGGAAACAGGTCCCCACCTGCAGCCTCCCGCAGGAAACAGGCCAGTGACTACTGGATCAAGGTGATGGAAGCATTGGGGTGGGGGAGGGAGCCTCCCCAGGGTCTGCACTGTGGAAAGACTCAGGGGTGGCCCCTGGCCCCTGCAGGGGGCTTGTCCAGTCTAGACTGGCAACGGGGAACACTAACGGCCGCTGTTTAGAACCACTCAGGGGCCTAATGGGCTTCACAGCCTTGGAGTAGGGGCGTGGCAGGGGCACAGGGCGAGCATAAGCACCTGGCTCTGGCTTGACCTCTGCAGACCTCACAGCCCCCACCATGCATTGCTGAGGGAGTCCAGGTGCCCCCCCAACCCCACCCCCTGCCAGCACAGGGTCTGGGTATCACTGCAGTATGTCTTGGCATTGATTGACCCACACAGCCCGGTCGGTCAAGTGGCCCCAGGGTCCCCTGAGCACCGCTGGGAAGATCCCCAGGTGTATATGCATTGTCTTCATCACCTGCAGGCACTTCTGTTTCCCGACTTGAGGTGAACCCAATACGGATTTGCAAAGTCAGCGTCTTCCTTCCACGACTCTGGTCCTCTCTGCTCTGCCCTCTGTTTGTCTGGGTGATGTCTTCGACCGAGAACAGTCTCAGAGTACGGAAGGCTCCAGCCCCCCCCCCCTCCGCCGCCACCCTGCCACCTCCCCTCCCAACACACACACACACACACACACACACACACACACACACACACACACACACACACACTCTTCTGTGCCTGTCAATTCTCCTTTGTGTGTTTAACCGGTGCTTCCCCATACATCTCACCGAGCAGTAATTTAGAGCAATAATGGCCCATGAGTGGGTTATTCTCGTGGTGAATTGTACCCTGATCTACAGAAAATGACTCTCTTAACCCTGTTTAACAACTGCACCTGAATTCCTTTTCCTCTGAGGGGAACCGTGGGATTCTCATTCAGTCAGCTGGCTTGCTTGAGAGAACTTGGTCCAGCCTTTTCCCGTCCTCTGTACTATTCGTGCTTCCAAACACGACCAGTCTTTCTTTTTGGTAACTGATTCCTTCCCCCCCGCCCCCCCAACACCCGTCCCCTCCATTGTAACTACCGGGTAGATGGGGGCACACACGCTTGGTTGTGGTGGGTCACAGGGAAGGCACTTGGGGATTCCAAACAGAAATATCATCCTCGGGAACAGGGTCAGCAGTGGTGGGAGCTCCAGAGACCAGGGGGCCAGCGGCCCCACGGCCAGCATCCCACCACAGACTTCCATGGCGTTCTCTGGTCTTTTGGCCAATGTGAATCGAAAGAATGACTCGATTCCGCTGGCAGTGCCATTTTTACACTCTGGTTTTCATGTTTGTTTGCTTTCTGCTTTTCGATGCAGAGACTTCTTTGCTTTTATCCCTCATGTTTTAGAAGTTTTAGTTCCAGCCCCTGAACTCTATCTACCGTTAACGCACCCAAGACCTTCCTAGTTTGCATTTCTCTGGTTAGGAAATGCACCAAGAGATTGTCTGTGGCGTCCCCCTCCGACTGCAGTTTAGCGCCCTTCTTCTTTGTTTATTTCCTCACCCATTGCTGTGGCTTCATGGTGGGAATTTTCATTTCTTAATTGTTATGACGGCATTCGTGTTGCATTATCTGGGTGTTTAGTTTGCTTTCGAAATGAATATTTGCATCTGTGTACACTTTAATAATGACTATTTAGCTAGAGCTCTCCTTCCACTGGTCCCTGCTCCATTGTTCTCTGGGGGGAGGGGGCTCGTCTACAAGATGCTCAGCTCCGACCCAGGACTTTTGGGATGAACTTCCAAAGGGGCGCCAGGTAGGCACATCCTGGGAGTCACCCATCACACAATGTCCCCGCTTGGCTGGGATGTGGTTGAGCTGTAGCGATGATGGGTTTGGCACCTTTGTAGCAATTTGTTTAACTCTGACTGAGATTTTTGCAGATGCCCCCACCCTCCCGCCTTTTATGATTCTCCTTCTAAATTTCTGACCAAATATGTCTGGGTCTGACTTCTCTTTTAACTGGTTCTTCTAGGAAGCCAACTCTTTCATACATGTCGTTTAAAGATGGTTGAATAAGGCTGGGGAGACAGCTCAAAGGGCTGGAGTGCATGCCTTGCATGCACAAGGTACCAGGTTTGATCCCTGACACTAAATTCTCCTGCCCCAGCAGCACTGGGATTTAGGCGGAGTCTGAATTTCTGGAAGGCCCTAAGCACCACCATATTGCGGGTACTCCTGCTCCCCTGTGCCTAAGCACTGAACTGTCCAATTGGCTTGGCTGAATACCACTGGAGTGGCTCCTGGGCCCTTAGAGCACTTCTTGGGAGTACCCATAAGTAAATATAGCTGAAAAATGGTCATTTTAATCTGGAGTCAGATACACTTCCATTCTGTCGCAAGGCCAGCCTGAGTATCGGCAATTTTGTATGGTCCAATCTAATAGACCTCCTTTGAACCCACTTAAGTTGGTTTTGTACTCTTTCTTTCTTTTCCTTTCTCTTATTTCCTTTTCTTTTCTATCCTTCCCTTTTATTCTTTCTTTCTAAATAAAATTCCTGTTTGTGAATAGTTTTCAATTTACAGAAAGATTACAAAGATGATATAAGGAATTGCCATATGCCCCTCACCAGTTTGTCTGATATTAGCATCGTGTTAGTGTAGTACACCTGTACCAATTAGTACACCAACACTGATATGTTGTCACTTAGTTTAAGTTCACACTTAACTCTAATTTTCTTAGTTTTCTTCTCTTGTGTCATTTTCCCTATTTTTCTGTCTCAGCCAGAATAGTGCATTATCTTCAGTTATGATGTCCCCTTTTGCCTCAGATATTCCCTTCTTCTGAAAAGCTGAAGAGTCTGCAGTAGCATGAGTGATGTATTGTGTGGAATTTCCTCCTACCCAAAGGCTCCTGGTATTTTTATCCTGGTTTAGACTGGGGATGAGGGATGTGGGGTGGAAGAACACGGGAGGCAAGAGACCATTCTGTCACATGCTACAAAAGGTACATCCCAGTCACATGACTTAGCAATGTTGATGTTGATCCGTGTCAACCTGATGAGGCTGTACTGGTCAGCAGTGTGACTCTTCCCCACTCCTTTCATACTCTTTCATACTTTCATACTTTGTTCAAGGAAACTCCTTCACAAGGAGGTAACTACCTTTCACTTCCTTAAGCATGAAATGTCAACATAAAATTGTTTGAATTTCTTCTGCCTGCAAGATTAGTTCTCCCTAACCTTATTCATATCAGCATGGACTCATGCATACTTTGGGCTATAATCTAATACTACGCCTTTATTGCTGCTCCTCCCACTGCTGGCCATTAAGAGCTCATTCAACTCGTCACCTTGCTCCTCTGACATTATGCCATCGGAGCATGTTGCTATTTTGAGTATTTCCTTACTTCCTGACTCTAGTGGATGTTCCAGAATTATCTTGCACATCTTCTGTCTCCATCCTAGAGCGGGTCGTTTCTCTGAGAAGTTCCTTTTGATGGAGGAAGATTTGAGAGAACAGGATCTGGGCACCAGGCATGTTTATTACAGCCTGGGACTCTGTTTTGATTTTGATTTTTCTCCTCTGTCCTTTGTCCTGGTTTCTTCAGCAAACCCATAGAATATCGGAGTGCATCTTGGTTATCTCTTCTTTCATTCGACTTGTCTTTTTCACTTGTCCTCTGAATTCTGGAAAAGCACCTCAAATTTGCCTCCTACATAGTAGGCTTTTATTTTCCTTGGCATGAACTCTTCTCTTTATTACCTCCAACACAGATTTTTATTCTGCTCTTCAATATTTCATTTTCTTCTTTGTTCTCTGTGCCTCCTTCTCTTCTCTTCTCTCGCAGTAAGCCAGATATTTGCTTTGCCTTTCTGTTCTCCCGAAGTTATTCTTTTCTTTGTTCCTGAGTGCTTTATCCTTTGTTGGTTTTGTGTCCTCAGAGTTGGCATTGAGTTTATATACACTCTGCACATCAGGTTTGATTTCCGGTGAACGGACCCAAAGCAGTGACTGAGATAGAGACTAAAGGCTGCCTCCTTGGGCTTCCTGGGGTGAGGACCAGTGACGACACCCTCAGCTTGCATAAGCAGTAGGTCAGGTGTTGCTATGGTTTGAGTGTACTCCCCCAAAGATATGCTGTGATCTTCTGCCCTCACATCTTACAACCTGACTTTGCTTGAACACAGGGTTGGGTTGTGGCCAACACGATGAGTGTCCAACTAGGAACATAAAGTGAAGAAGGGTGGAAAAGTCAGGACAGGCAGAGACTGGAGCTGTAGTCGAGAAACACCAAGGATGGCCAGGGACACCCAAGGCTAAAGGAAGAGCCTGTTTTGTGGTATATATACATGATGGAATACTACGCAGCTCTAAGAAAGGATGATATTCATTCACAGCACCATGCAGAACAGGAAGATATCATACTGAGTGAAGCCAATCAGAAGGAAAGGGCTAGATACAGAATGAACTGACCCACGCAGTTGAGCTGGTGGGGTGGGGAATTAAGAGAGGGGTGTTGGGACCCTTGGGGGGGATGCAGTACACTGGTGATGGGCATAGTGATGGAATTATATCCACTACCCCACAAAAGTCAAATTTAATTTTAAAAATAAATGATGAGCCCAGAACCTTCTAGAAGCCATGGCCTTGCAAACACCTTGATCTGGTGTCTGTGGACTCCAGAATGTGATCGAATACATTTCTGTCCTTTGGAGCCACCATCTCGTGTTCCTTTATTCTTAGATCCAGGAAAGCTACATAAATGTCCTTCAGGGAGACGGAACCAAGGAGCAGGAATGTGGGAATAGGAGGGGCAGGGACTTAACATTTATTTTAAGAAGTGAGTGAAATTTATTCGCTGTTGACTGACAATACTGGAAGAAGGGGCAGCTGAGCAAAGTCTAAAAGGCTCTAGGAGGAGCCATGAAGGACCTGGGGGAGAGCGAGACCTTCGCAGTGGCACTCTCTGCCCTGCAGTCTATCCTGGCCCCGCTCTCGCCTGGTTATGTGAGCTGGGATTCTTTCTCAGAACCACAGCTGTGTGGGGCCATGGGGAAGCTGGGCTGGCACACCACCCAGGTCCCGACTAGAGCCCCAGCCCTCTGCCCTCCCACTCTGGGTGCTGGGATGCGCTAATTCTCCTTGAACTTACACTCACCATCTGTGGAAAACGGGGCGACCAGAACCGCCCCCTGAGAGTTTTAAGGAAGATGTAACGAGCAACTGAAGGTCAAGGCCTTGGCATGAAGCCTTGACCCTTGGCCGAGGTGTTGGCAAATCCGGCAGGCTGCTCTTTTCATCACGGTTAATGTCACTGCCCACGCGGCTGGAGCTGATGGGCGGATGAGCAGAGCGCCCACTTTCATCCTCAGACTCTCATGGGCTTCCAGCGAGGGCTCCACTCTGGGCACAAAGGCTCTTTCGACTTTGAAGCCTGCAGAACCCTCTGCTGGGCTCAGAGGCCCAGGGAGCTATTTGCAGAGGCCCCCTTCCCGGGAGACGCTGCATGTGGCCGGAGAATGTCAGCGCAGCCCCGGGTCCCGGGCACACCCCTGCTGCTCTCTGCAGTGTGGGCACCCCCACCTCCACCTCTCTTCCTCTTCAGGCCTGGGCCTACTGGGGCAGAGCTGATTCTGGCTGCAGGCCCGACCTTGCTCCTGCTTCCATCTCTGTGGGAGCTAGAACATTCCACGCAGGCTTGGTGTCTGGTCCTGAGCAGTTCTCTGGGCCTCGGTTTCCCCCTCTGTGAACATAGCGCTTTAAAAGACAAGAGTTCCCCACTGCCACCTGCTCTGACGGGTATAAAGTAGAAACCCCCCACGATGGGGGTACAGATCAGCAGGTGGCCTGAGACAGGACGGGGCGAGGTGGTCTCTGAGCCTTAGGATAAAAAAATCTCTTAGCTCAGCTTCAGAGCTCGCGGACTTCACATCTGCCTGCCGTGTTGTGGAAGTCCTGCATAGCCATGCACAGGTCGGGACTGGCTGCGGGGCCTCTGACTCCAGCCTCCTTCCTCCCGGCCTCCCAGAGATCCCCGACCTCCACTTCCTTGGCCAGGTTCAAAGACTCTCCTGAGCTCAGTCCCCAGCATGAGTCACTTCCTCCCTTTCTTCCTGACTCCTGGGAGGGAGCTGCCTTCCTGGCCAGCGGTGAGTCACCCGAGGACAAGGGCAGGCCAGAGGGTGTTGGGGAGCCCGGGAGAGCGGCAGGCACAGGCCAGGTGCTGGAGAGTTTGCACACGGACAAAGGGCAGAGACTACCCACAACCAGCCAGTGTCTAGGTGGCGCTTTGCATCCCCGGCATAAGTGTCCCTGGAGGGGGACAGAGACATGGATTTGGGAGGCACCCAGGAGTGCTCCCTTGCTGTGCTCTGCAGCGAGATGGCTCCTGTCTCGAAGCATCTGTGAAACGGAGAAGGCTGGTGGCCTGCTGGGCTCTGCCGCTGGGCTGGCGGGTATGGGGAAGCTGCCCTTGGCTGTGAATCTGGGAACTGGATCCTGGGTTGGGGCTGCCAAGGGCAGGGGGAAAGCGGGTGGAAGCCAGTGCGGGGCCTCTCCCCACCTCGCCCACGCCAAGGATGGAACAGACGGCCTGAACGCCAGGCTCTTTCCCAGCCGGGGCATCAGGGCGGCCCCTGGCTGTCAGGCCCCGGGCTGCCTGCACCTACCTTCAGCTTTTTGACGCTGGTGCAGGGGTCGTTGGAGAAGCTCTCTGTGTCAGAGATCTCGATATCCTCACCATAGAGGACCCCGGTCAGGTCGTTCCTCACCTGTGAACAGAGAGAGAAAGCAGAGGGTGGTGGGTAAATGAGCAGCACGCCCCCCCCCCAGCCCGTAGGGATCTTCCTGGGCAAGTGCTTCGGGGGGGGGGGTGTTATTTTTATTCCCCTAACACAAGGAAAGCACGGAAGTTGTCTGCATTCTTATTTGGTGGGGGGCACACCCGTTGGTGCTCAGGGGTTACTCCTAGCTTTGCACACGGGGATCACTCTTGGCAGGCTTGGGGACCATATGGGATGCCAGGGATTGAACCTGGGTCAGCAGCATGCAAGGCAAGCATGCTACAGCAGTGTACTATTGCTACAGGATGTTTTCTGCATTCAGACCTGTAATTCTCCCCTTGTCCACACCACCACAAGCTTCTACCATGAATCACCATGTGGGTAACAGGAGGCCCAACAAAGAAGGGCTGGCCAGCTCTGCCCTGGCATTCCCCGCAAGAATGCAGAGGAGGTTCCAGGTCTCTGGACATGCTGCCCCATCACCCCCCACTAGGGCTATTCCAGTACACCTTCACAGACACTGGGCCGAATTCATTCACCACGAAGGTGGTGGGGAGGCTCAGACACTCAGCTTGACAAGGCCAGAAGAAAGAGAAAGAAGGGGGGCAGGACCCAGTCTGTCGAAGGTTATTACAGGTCCGCTTGCACACAGAATGACTGACCCACCTATGTTCCTGCAGGCTGGGATTCACCAGGACCCTGACACGCTATGAGGACGGGCTATAAAAACGGGTGGGGACTGTGTGAAACAGCAACCGCCACCCACACGCCTCATCTGAAGAGGCAGCTTTCATTCAGACCATGCCAGAATATTCCAGAATACTGGTTCAGGGTCATCAGGACTTTTGATTGGGCAAGGGTCAAGGGGGGGAGGGGAGTATCAAGATTTTAAAACAGAAACTCCTCCACATTTTAAAATGCAGATACCACTTCGATTTTTGCTTCATTGTCATTTTTGCTTCATCGGTTTAACAAACCAAATAAATCCGAAGTCTCTATGCCATGGTGGTCACTTCCTAACATAAATTGGCCTTGAAACTCAACTATGCATTTTATGGGAGGGACCGGGCAGGGGTGGGGGCAGGGGCACAACTCAAGTTTCAGTCCTGCTGTGAGTGGCTGGTGTCACTGCAGGTTCTTGTGTGACACTCCCTCCTGCAGGGCAGGAGTTTCTCCCTCTTCAGGAGAAGATGACCCTGAGAAGCACTGCTTATTCATAACCCCTAAGAGTCAAAAAAACAGAATAAAGGCAGGGTGTGGATGAGGAAGTAGAGGAACTGGCACCCCTGTTCTCCATGACAAATGAACAACAGAATGATCATATGCACCGGAAATTTCACATCTGAACTTAGACCTCCAAAGCAAGGTCTCAGAGAGACATTTGTCCACCTGTCTTCCAAGCAGCCTTACTGACAGTGGCCCAGTGGCTTAGGAGAAGCCCAATCCATCCGTGGATAAAGTCACAGATGGTGCCATATATCCAAAATGGAATATTACTCAGTCTTCAAAGGAAATGGGATTTTGATACTGCTACATGGATGAATCCTGAAGACACAATGCTAAGTGCAACAGACCAATCACAAAAGGACGGTATTGTGTGTTTCCACTGGATGGGGTCTTAGAACAGTCAAATTTGCGGGAAGGAAGGGGAAATAAAGAGCCACGGCTGCCAGGGGCTCTGAGAACAGGGAGTGGGGAGCTGGAGATCAGTGGGGAAAGAATTTCTCTTTGGGATGATGAAATAGTTCTAGGAAAGGATGGTGGATTCAAAACAATATGAGTACAGAATTCAGACAGTAGGACCTCAAAATGCTTAAAATGAAAACTTCCATGCTATGTATATTTTGCCATGGTTTAAAAAGAAGCACTTCTGGTTTCAACCATCCATAGGTCCTTGCAATGAATATATCAAAGTGTTTGGAATAATTTAGCCCTAAATGTCACAGGACAGTTCCTGGGAAGCCTCCTCAAGAGGCAAACAAAGGGAGCGTGAATGCAAACGGCTATATTTCATTTCTTTAAAAGCAACAGAGCAAATTGTGAACATTATTAATTCTGGGTGGCGAGGCCACGGCATTTGTCATTCTGTGCTTTTCTTAATGCTTGAAGTCCTCTGTGATAAATGCTTTACAGAAAGAAAGTGCCTTCACTGGGCTGAACCGTATCCACCCTACGTTTTCGCCTCTATTCTGAAGGACGCCAGGGAACTTGTTGATTGCATTCTCCTCGATTGCCAAGGTTCCCAAATCTTTTTTCGGGTGCAGGTGGGGTTCCATGGTCACTTCTGTGTGCCCCAAGGGTGCGGTGGAGCCAAGACATTCATTAGACACAGAAATGAGCCGGTGCATGCCAGCTGGAATGCAGAGTAGGGCACTGCCCCCTCTGGGAGGCATGCACAATAGAATCACCAGCTCCCACCCTGCACACTGCCCCAATGCAGGCGCCCTCCCCCCCTTCTCAGCCTCTTACCCTGTCCAGTGGTGGCAGCGGGGGGTGGGGAATGCAATGCAATTCACAGAGTTCCTTCAGTGCCCAGTAAAAGCACTGAGGACATGGCATGGTGTGGTAAATACTAAAGTTCTCCATACTGTTTAAAAAATGTGGAATGAGCATTTCCAGGCCTGAGGCAAGCCAAGGCTCAGGTACTGAGTGGCGCCAGGTATCTTTCTGGGCACACGTGTGCAAATGACAGCTGCAGCATAATGATGGCGCATCAAATATTTCAGAGGTGATCAGAACTGAAAAGAAACGAGACCAAACACCCTCACTTGGTTCAGCCTCTAAATTCCCAGAAGAGGAGAGTGCAGCGGGGTTCACTGAACACCCCCTGCCTGTCTGTCCCAGATCTGACCAGATGTAAATGATTCCCAAGACCCTGTGAGCCAGAACAGGTCAGAACAGATGGTTGACTCACTGCCCATGATGTCAGCACCAAGGAATCTGTACTCAGCTCAAGTATTTATCCTAATGGACTTTTTTTTTAATTTAAGGGAAAGCAAATCAAGGAAATCAGCAATAAATGGTATTTTAAAATAACCAAAGCATGGGTTGGGGGTGGGGATGGGTAAGCATGTCAATGACCAATGTACTTAAGGAAGCAAGATACGTTTTAAGCAAACCATTGATAATGGTGTTTAAAACGGTGTTAAAAGTGGCTTGGATATTTTCTCTCTCCATGAGGAGATCGAAGTGTGCTCATAAGGACAAGGGGCCACGGGGTGTGTTGAATGAGAGGCTGCATTTGAAAAGGGGTTGTATCCAGAATACGGGACTGGAAGGTGACTGTCAGGGGCCCATGGAAACCATAGGTGAGGGGCTGGTGCCTTTAGCAGGGATCATGGCAAAGGGACTCAGGCTCAGAGGAGGGAGGCGTGGCTAGGACAGGGAGTCCACAAAGGTGGGACTGAGGGAGTTTCAAGACCACTGGGGCTAAGCATGAGCTTTACATGCATGCGACCTGGGTTCAATCCCCAGCACTGTCAAAAATATATATTGATCAGAGGGTGTGACCTCGGGCCTCTCAGGAAGAGCAAACCTGGGAGTCTGAGCCTTGAGCATGGTCATCATGGCCCGGGAAAGTCCGGCATCTGGAAAGAGGTCAAAAGCCATAAAGCGTTGGGGGACTTCAGGGGACTGTGAGCAGGGACTGTAGGGAGCAGTCGGTCCTGCTCAGGGTGGATGGTGGGGTGGGGTGTGGGGAGTGGGGACATGTTTGAAGGACAGGGCCACAGCCAGTCCTGGTCCTCCCTCCTGTGAGATGCAGGAGGGAGAGGAAATCAGAGGAAAAGTCGTGGGCCACGGGAATTGGGGAAGGCAGGCGGGTGACGAGACCACTCGTGACAGGTCTTTGACTTAGCAGAAGTGAGTCCATGAGATCCATTTAAGATCCTGGGTCACGAGGGAGGCCTGTCACCAGCCCTGACAGGCCACAGTGAGACACAGATGCCAGGTCCCCATGCTGCTCAGAAGGCTGTCCCTGTAGATACAAGGGCTAGGAGGATTGCCCCATAGCTGGAAGCCTGCTTCATGAGCAGAGGGGAGAAGGCAGATGGAATAGAGAAGGGATCATTATGAAAATGATGACTGGAGGAATCAGTTGGGATGGGAGATATGTGCCTAAAGTAGATAAGGGACCAAACATGATGACCTCTCAGTGTCTGTGTTGCAAGCCATAATGCCCAAAAGTAGAGAGAGAGTATGGGGAATATTGTCTGCCATGGAGGCAGGGGGAGGGTGGGAAAGGGGGGGTATACCAGGAATATTGGTGGTGGGCAATGTGCACTGGTGGAAGGATGGGTGCTTGATCATTGTGTGATTGTAATCCAGACATGAAAGCTTATAACTATCTCACGGTGATTCAATAAAATTAAAAAAGAAAAAGAAGGCTGTCCCTGTCTACTGCCCAGAGATGCCAGTCCCAGGCTCTCTGGAAATCTGTCCGGCTTGGATGTGTGCAGTCACTACATTATTTACGCACAGCCAGAATTACTGTCCTTATGGGTCAAGGACCCTTGCTCTTGGGTCCCCAGACCCTGCCAGGTACCTGCCCCTATAACTTCCTGCTGCCCCCAGCACTCCACCTGAGCACTGGACTCTCCATCCTCTAGCAAAGCAATACAAAGAGCCCAAGACAAAGAGCCCATGGGGGTCCAGCCCAGGGAGTCACCAATTGGATTCTCAGCTGGGGGCTGGGGTTTCTGTTTCATCTATGGGACCAAAACCCCCATCTCGTGCTCAATACTGAGTCTCTCTCTCTCTCTCTCTCTCTCTCTCTCTCTCTCTCTCTCTCTCTCTCTCTCTCTCTCTCTCTCTCCTCTCTCTCTGGCCCTAGACCTGGTGCCTGGTTATTCCAGAATGAAGTCCTCTCTGCTCTCATCAGCATCCCTCCCTCATTCATTCACTCACTCAGTCATGACAGCAACATCTCGTCTACTCCAGAAGTCATTTGGGGGTTTCCAAACCATTCCCTGCCTCGTATCTCCATCTAGTGAGGGTGAGAGACACTGATCGGACAAGTACCCCAGTAGTTGCCCAGACCGGGCGCTTTCAGGATCAGGGCACATATCTGGAAGAGACTGTGAGATGAGAGGCAGGTCAGAGACTGGGAAGGGAGCAGAGGTCAGCGCAGACTGGCAGGTGTGAATCAAAGCCCTGGAGGTGAGAAGAGCCTGGGCCAGGGAGCGGGAAGGTGGATGGTATGAGCCGAGAAGGAGGAGGTGGCTGGTGTGCAGACTCCGGGGACCTCCTGAGGTCTTGAGCCTCGGCACAGCGGGAAGCCATGATCAGGTTTCAGGGCGTGGGGCATGATAACTAGAATGGCCTCTTTCCTGGGGCTGTAGGTCCCCAGGAAGGGCCCTTGCCTTGCATGGAACCACCTTGGGTTTGATCCCCACCAGCACTACTGTTCTCCCGTAGGAATTTTACCACTGGGGCGGGGAGGGCAGGACTGGGGCAGGAAGACAGCACCCCAGTGGAGGAGGGAGTGTCCCTCCCCCCCCCCAGGAGTGGATACGGGGAGGCGGGGAAGTGTCATGTCTGAAACTACCAGGAATAGGACAGTAAACCACAGTGCCTAAAATTTTTTTAAAAGTGCCCATCACAAAGTCAGGAAGAGGGTAGGAGGGAAACTGGGGACACTGGTGGAGGGAAATGGACCCCGGTGAAGGGATCACTGTTGGAACTCTGTATGCCTGAAACCCAATTATTAAAAAAAACTCTGTCATTCATGGTGACTAAGTAAAATATAAGTGTGGTTTGACATGATAACACAGGCTGCGACGGCACTCACAGGGCTAGAGGCATGAGGGCAACGGGAAGGTGTGAGGGCAGGGACAAGGGGACAGACAGCAGCTGTCCAGCAGGTAGCGGGGAGCCTGGAGGAGGCGGTGGTATGGGTGGCAAGAAGCAGTCCACTTGGGGTGCAAATCGTCTGCTGCTGTCCGCCACGGATCCCCGGGAGCAGCGGCTCCCAGAAAGACCCACTCAGCACTATCTCCGCAGTTTCTGTGGTCTGGATCTGGGTGGGTGGAGTTGACAGAGCTGGGGGTTCTGGCTCGGGCCCATCAGGAAGCTGGAGCCCAGCTGCTGGCCCAGGCTGCATCCTGGAGTTCTTAGAACCACGTGGGACACCTTGGTTGCACTTGAAACGGAGAGAAACCAAGGGCAGGAGCCAGGCACCAGTCAGGCACGAGCTCTCCAGGCGATTCCCAGGGGCAGCTAAAGTTGCAAACCATTAATTTTAGGAGTCAAAGCAGCTGAACTGCCAGGCTCCCAGGTGGGGTGCCAGCCTGTCTGAATCACCCCCCCCCGCCCCCACGTCTCCTACTTTGCTCAGCTCCCACTTTGTTCAGCTCCAGAGCACTCTCCATCTTTATAGCTGAATCTTCCCTGCTCTCTCCTGTCCAGTCCGGCCCTTCACTGCTCCCCGTGATCCTCTGCACCCACTCCCAGCACCATGATTAGATCCGGACCCAGTGAAAAGAGAGAAAGAGGAACAGGAGAGAGGGGGAGTGGGGGAGAGGGAAGTAAAAGGGGAGAGAGATGAGACAGAAGGGGGAAAGGAGAGGAGAGAAAGAACAGGGGAGAGAGGCATGGGAGAAGGAAGGAGAGAGGAGGGGGAGAAAAAGAGAGAAGGAGGGAAAAGGGAAGGAGAGATGGGGGAAGGAGAGAGGGAAAGAGAGAGGGTGATAAAGGATAGAAGGGAGAGAAAAGAAGGAAGGGAAAGATGGAAAGGGAGAGAAAAGGGGGAAAAGGGGAGAGATAAAAGGAGGGAGAGGAAGGGAGAGGGAGAGGAAGGGAGAGAGAGAGAGAGAGAGAGAGAGAGAGAGAGAGAGAGAGAGAGAGAGAAGAGAGATAAACAGAACAGTATTATAGCAAGCAATTACCACGCTGGCGCTATATCCCAGATGGGAACGTCTCAGGGAGCCAGAGAAATCCACAGTGCAGGTCGTGGGGAGTATCAGAGACCTCCGGAACTTGGACTTCTGATAGGATGGCCTGGTGCCGGTTTCAGCACCATGGAGAAGGGCAGAGGTCAGGTTAGATGGCAGGGCCAGGCCTGCGTCACAGGAGGGTTACAAAACTCCCTGGAAATTATAAGTAGGGGACGAACGGAACGGGAGAGCAGAGCCAACTCCCAGCTCCCATAGAAGCAGGAGCTGAGGTGACCTACTTTGTCATTCAAATGCAGGGGCTATATATAGTCCCGGATTGTGCAAAACGCCCCTCCTCTTACCTGACTCAAGTGTGTAATTATAGACTTACTTCTCTTCATTCATGAAATGTGTCTTCACTTGATGAAACAGTTCATTCAAGTAAAACCCCATTAAAATAGGGAACGTGTTCAAATGCGGCTCGGCGGAGGCCGAGGGCAGCGCTGTCGTGAAGATGCTAATTAGGATAAACAGGCATTGGAAACACTCAGATCTTGGAATAATTCAGGTCACTTTTGCTGGGACTGGAGCTCCCCAGGAACCATCATTAATTTAAGCTAATTAAAAAATTATCCCGGAGAAGAGGAGAGCAAGACAGGAAGTGATGAAAGACATCAAGCCCCTGGCACAGGACTCCCGGAGCTGGAGGGCCCACGGCGGGCAGAGGGCTCGGGGAAGCCGACTGTAGCTCAACATTGAAGAAAACTTCCCGTGACGGGGAGGCTACTCTGGACAGTCGTGAGCTGCCTGTCATCTGCAGGGCACAAGTCAGAGCTAGCCGGGGAGTCAGAGAAGGGGTCCTCCTTCTTCCATCAGCAGGAGCCATTCAGAATCCCACCTGTGCTCATGCTTTGCCTGTTCCGATGTATCCTGCCTCTCACCCTTGAATTCTTTCAAAGGTTTGCACAGAACACGTAAAGCCACGTATACCAATGCATTCGGGTGGTATATGTGCCCCCACCTTTCGACAGCCGATGAGCTGTCATCAAAGAAAAAGTCCCTTCAGAGGGGCCATAGAGAGAGAGAGTACAGGGGTTAAGGCTCTGGCCCTGCACACAGCTGAACCTGGTTTAATCCCCGGCACCACATATGATCCCCTGAGCACAGAGCCAGGAGTAAGCCCTGAGCACTGCTGACGGTAGCTCAACAACCAAAATGGGGGGAGAGGGGAAAGCTCCGTCTGAAAGATGGAGACATCTGGCTTTCAGATTTAAACATTCTTTTCCTTTTTTCTTAATTAAGCCCACTCCGGGCTGGGTGGACAGTACAGGGATTAGCACCCACCTTGTGTGGGCTAAGCTAAATTCCATCCCCCCACACTGCACAGCCCCCTGAGCACCCCCGGGGGCAACCCTGGCCATCCTGAGCACCACCGAACCACCAGCGAGGCTGGCCAGGTATGGTCAGTAAATGGCCCCAGACTCCCTGAGCACCACTTGGAAACAAACCCCCAACCCCTAAATACCAAGTGAGCTGAGTAACAGATAATCGGCACTGAGGACAGGACAGGCATTGCCAAGTCAGAGACGTGAACTCGGCCTAGAGGAACCACACCTGGGCTGTCCCCACAGGTCTGTGCCTGGACCACTGAGGCCCTACCTGTCTGAACCACTGAGCTGGGGACAGCGGCCTCCCCACCTCACATGTGCTGACCATCACGATGGCTGCAGGGAAGGGTGTCTGCACCGCTCATTTGATGCCCTCCACAAGACCCCCTTGGATATACCCGGGTGGGTCCCTCCAGTGACCAGTGTCCTAGGAATAGAGGTGGAGAAGTGGGGCACAGACACGCAAAGGAAAAAAAAAACCTAGGGAGGCACAGACAGGTAAAGGGGTGAGGCAGGCATTAACCCACAGGTGTCTGGAGCCCCCTGGAAGTTGCGAGAAGTCAGGACAGATTCCCTCTGGGCTCCCTCCACCGGCACACAGCCTGCCTGGATCTGACTGTCTGGCTCCAGCCGGCACAAGAGTGAAGTTCTGTGGCCCGCAGCACCCCCAAGCTCGTTCCTGGTGGTTGCTGCCAGCAGCCCCGGCAAACCCCCACATCCGGGACCTCCCTTGGCCACCCTGAGGGCTGGCTGCCCACTGCTCCTACCCCAGGCTCCCGCCAGCGGCTGGAGCCTCCTGCATGGAAGCCGGGGCTTCCCCCCTTCTCCAGAGTCACTCGCTGAGGGGCCCAGAGGCAGCACCAGATGCCGAAGCCCCAGGGGAGGCCTCTGGGAAGGCATCTGAGCCGACCAAGAGCTGCCCTCGGCACAGAGGGTACCTCTCCCACCCATGGAGCAGCTGCCCACAGCAAGGGCTTCGCTGTGTCTCCCCACCCGGAGTCTGCCCTGCACACAGGAAGTGCTCAACCCCATGAATGAAGACAAGAAGACGATGCATGGGAGGCTGCTCGTCCTGCTGGGCTTAACTGCAGCGGGGAAAGAGTTTGGGCCAAGTTTTGAGATGCCATCTGTGGAATATAGAATAATAGACTATAAGACTAACGCCCAAGAATAGTAGAAATAAGTACCAGGAGATTGTTTCCATGGCTTGGAGGCTGGTCTCTCATTCTGGGTAACTCAGGGAAGGGACCACCAAATAAAATGTGGTTGGAGGTCATGTGGGGGAAGGGTGATGCGGGCCGAATACAGACTAGAGACTGAACACAATGGCCACTCAACACCTTTATTGCAAACCACAACACCTAATCAGAGAGAGAGAACAAAAGGGAATTCCCTGCCATGGTGGCAGGGTGGGGTGGGAGGAGATGGGACTGGGGAGGGGGGGAGGGATGTTGGGTTTACTGGTGGTGGAGAATGGGCACTGGTGAAGGGATGGGTTATCGAACTTTGTATGGGGGAAACATGAGCACAAAGATGTATGGATCTGTAACTGTACCCTCACGATGACTCTCTAATTAAAAATAAACTAATAAAAAAAAGTTTTGAGATGCGCTTTTTCTTTTCTTTTCTTTTCTTTTCTTTTTTTGAGGGTGATTGTGTCACACCTGGCAGAGCTCAAGGCTAACGCTGGGCTCTGTGCTCAGGAATCACTCTGGGTGGTATTTGGGAGACCACATGTGATACAGAGGGTTGAACCCAGGTCTTCAGCATGCAAGGCACGTGCCCTGCGGCTGTACTATCTCGCACCCCCAGCCCTGACAATTAGTAAGAGGGTCAAGATTCAAACTCTTGTTTCTTTGTTTCCCGGACGCAGAAGGGAATGAAGGAGAAAGGAGAGAACAGGGCTGGGGGTGGAGGGGATACAGCACCAATTCCCCTAAGAAGCTAACTTAAAGGCCGGAGAGAGTAGAGCCATGAGGGGCCTTGCCTTGCATGCGGCTGACCCCTGTTCAATCCCCAGTACCACATGGTCCTGGGAGCATCTCGGTGCTGCTTTCTGGCCCTGTTGTGGGTGAAACAGGAGGCCACTGGGTCACCCACACCTGGAGCATCTCTGGGACACAGTATGAGCTTTGACTTCAGACCTGGTGTTGGCCACTGGTAGGGGCGGGGAGGGCAGGGAAGCAGAGTGGTCATGGGATATTGGGGGGGACCCTCAGGGGTCAGCTCCTGTCAGGTCAGGAAGGACAGTCGCCGCTGTCTGGGGAGAGCGGGCCCCAGCCCGGGGAGGTGCTGATGTGTGTGCTGGCGGCCAGGAGGGCTGGCTGTGCCGGGAGAGAGCGCGGCAGCAAAGTGCTGAGCAGGCCAGCAGCTCCGGCGGCGTCAGGCTGGAGGCTGGGCTGAGCTAAGCGGTTTAATAGCGTCGTCTCCTCCCCAGAGCGGTGCCCGGGGCCCCTGGGAATGGGTAGGCACACTGCGGGAATTTTCCAGAGGGGACCAGGGCATGGAAGCATGGCAGTGCCACTGGTGCCATCCACGCTGAGTTGTGAACTACACAGGGGCCCCGAGGCCATGCCTGAGCCCCCTGCAGCAACACTGGCTGCAAGAAGGAATGAATGGAGGGAGGGAGGGAGGGAGGGAGGGAGGGAGGGAGGGAGGGAGGGAGGGAGGGAGGGAGGGAGGGAGGGAGGAGGCGGCCCAGTCCTCTGCCTGAGCTGAGCATCACTCAGCCCCAGCCCCGCCCTTTGAGGAGGCGGCGCAGACAGCATCTGGACCTCCTCTGCTCGCCAGAGAAGAGGAAACCTCTTGGGCAGAACTGTCAGAATGTTCCAGAGAGGAAGTCTCAGCGCAGCAGTGGATCAGGCTGTCTCTCCATGCTCGGTGAGGAAACAGCAACCCCGAGTGCCCTTCCTGTACCGAGCCCCTCGCACGGCTCCCTGCCCCCGACAGCGGGGGTCAACCCAGAGGGGGCTCAGGACCCAGGTTATGGGTAAGGAACACGGGTCTCAGAGACGGTGAGTTGGCAGCCTCAGGCCACAGGCTGGGCTGGGGTGCAGGGCAGGCCAGGGCTGCAAGCGCAGGGTCAGCAAAGCTTTGAAAGCTTTTCTGTAAGTGGCCAGGGAGAACATAGTTTAGTCTCCGCAGGCCACACAGGCGCTGTCATAAGCCCTCACTGTGCCTTTACACGCAAAGGAACCACAGGCAATGTACCAAATGAATCCTCTGCTGAGTCCCGAAAAAAAAAAAAAAACAGGGTCTGGGGGCCAGGAGACAGTACAGCGGTCAGGCGCTTGCCAGTGTGCGCCCAGCTGGGTTCATTTCCCACATCACACAGTCTCCCGAGTACAGCCAGGCATGGCCCAGGAGTCCCCGCAGAGCCTGTGTGTCATGTAACCTGGCAGCAAGGGCCCAAACAGCACTGCATCCTGGCCGAGGACCACAGGTTGGGGCTCCCAGAGCTCCTAGGGAAGACCCAAGTGGACCCCCAAGGCAAGAAAACAGAAAACAGGAGCCTGGGTTTGGCCCATGGCCCACCCCACCCCTGCTGACCCCCACGCCTTCTCTGAACTCACAGCGGGCAGGAGGAGGTGGTGGCATCTGCTTCCTCTCCCAGAGGGGAAGAGAGACAAGAGAAACTGGAATGTAGACACACACACACACACACACACACACACACACACACACACACACGCTGTGCTCCTGGTGGGTAGGAGGCCCAGTAGCCCCCCAGTACTTGGTGAAAGGGGCAACACCACAACTTCTCTCCTCACTGTCAGGAGGTAAAAGAAGCTGAGGGCTGCTAAGAGTCGGCCCTAGCTGCAGCTACACACACAGGCCACCCGGGTCACCATCAGCAGCAAGAAGGGGAAGGCAGAGGAAATACAGCATGCTGGTGTGTAAACATGGGGAGTGTGCAAACACAGGGTGCATGCATGCAAACATGGGGGTGTGGAAATATGGTATGCATGTGTGTGAACGAACATGGTGTGCATGCAAGAAATCATGGTGTGTGCAGAAACATCGTGTGCATGTGTGCGAACATGGGGTGTGTAGAAATATGGCGTGCATGTATGAAAACATGGTATGCATGTGTGTAAACATGAGGCATGTATGCAAACATGGTATGCATGAAAACAAAGTTCGTGCATTAAACATGGAATGCATACACAGAAACATGGAGTGCATGTGTGGAAACACAAAGTTTATGCATGGAAACATGGGTGCCTGTATGGAAACAGGGGTGCATGCATGATAACATGGAGTGCATGGAAGGAAACATGGAATGCATGTGTGGATACACAGAGTGCATGTACAGATACACACAGCATGTGCATGGAAACACTGAGTGCATGTGTAGATACATGGAGTGCTTGTATGGACACATGGAGTGCATGAATGAATGAATGAAGTGCATGCATGAAAACATGGAGTGCATGTGTGGACACATGAAGTGCATACATAAAAACATGGAGTACGTGCATGGAAACATGGAATGCATGTATGGAAACATAGAGTGCATGTGTGGGTACATGGTAGTACATGTGTGGATACATAAAGTGCATATATGAAAACATGGAGTACGTGCATGGAAACATGGAATGCATGTATGGAAACAGAATGCATGTGTGGGTACATGGTAGTGCATGTGTGGATACATAGAGTGCATGTGTGGATACATGGAGTGCATGTGTGGACACATGGAGTGCATGCATGGAAACATGGAGTGCATGCATAGAAACACGGAATGCATGCATGGAAACAAGGTATGAGCACACAGGTCAGGGGAAAGAGAACGATACTGGTTCCAGGAGCTGGAATTCAGGAGGTCCCATGAGGAAGGGGGTGGGGAGGCTTCTGCAGGGTGACTCTGCTCTCCACCAAGCCCCCAGAGGTCCCATGGCCCCCTCGGAAGGAGGATCTTCTCACCGCCCGAAAGGAGCAGATGTGCCTTGCTCAGCGACTCCCCACGGAGGGCAGAGCGCAGCTGTTCACAGCCTTGATGTGGCAAGTGGTGTGACGCGCTGTCTTCCTGGGGCGGGCGGCCAAGTGTGTGTGTGGGGGGCTCGGCAGTCCCTGTCCCGCAGCCTGCTGCCCACGTCTGCTGATTCACTGGAGCCTCCACCTCTTCCCCAGGTACCAGGAGGAAGCCGAAGTGGCTCTCCTGTGAGCAGCAAGGCCTCAGAAGGAGACAGGCACAGAGGGTGAGGCGGGCACGGGGTGGGGGGGGGAAGGTGAGGCGGGCACGGGAGCTGTGTGTCTCTTTCCCCTTGAACGGCACAACTTTGGCAGAGACGGGAGGATGTGAGGAAGCTGTATCCACTGCTCAGGCCAGGATGTGGGTTAGGATGCCCGAGATGAGCCTCCTGGCACGGGACCAGACTCGCTGTCCCAAGCCTGGCAACACTACCTGGCAAGAGAATCAGCCACTGGATCCAAAACAACAAGAACCTGGGGTTGAAGAGGGAGCGGCAGGAGCCCAGAGGAAGGTGTCACACTGGGTGGCAGGTGGGTGAAGCTGTCGAGGGAATGTTCAAAGGTGGGCACGGCAGAGGGGGGCTCCCGGAGATGGGCCTGTCACCACTCTGAGCACGGGGAGTGGAGCTAACTTGGCGGGGGGTGTCTTGTGGGGGACTAGAGAGCTGAGTACCCGGCCCCCACCCCACCCCAGCTCCCTCCTCCGGCAAGTGACAGAGAGGACCAGGGGTATATATAAATAGGGGGAAATCTGCTCCATCCCCGGGAACTAGGCGAGCATGCCATCAATCTGCCACCAACTTTGAGGAATTTCTGCTAGGGACAGTGCCAGTGGCACCAGCTTGAAGGCTGAGTCACAGCGCTCCCTGAGAGAGCCGTGGGACGCCATGACAAGCCCGAGCTCATGCCTGGGGCAGGGCGGGGGTAGAACTGAGCCCCTGGAGGGGTGCAGAGCCCAACCTGGGGAGCCCGCCTCTCGGTCCAGCAGCCTTCGGGCGGGATCCTCGGAGAGAACCAGCAAAGCCTCTGAGAGCTGGGCTTTCCGGGACGCGTCAGGCAGCTCCAGGCACAGGCAGCACACATCTCCAGAACGAGGTGACTCGGAGGGACACACACTGAGGAAGACGCACGCACAGCAGGGACAGGCTCCCAGCCCCGGGCTGCAGGCCCTGTCCACCAAATGCATCAGCAGCCACGCTTCCAGGTTCAAGCCCAAGTGAAAGATTCTAACAGCATCTAGGTCAGCACTTCTTTGTGTGTGTGTGTGTGTGTGTGTGTGTGTATTTCTGTGCACACTCCCAGCAGTGCCCAGGACTTACTCCTAGCTCTGTGCTCATGGATCACTCCTGGCGGGGCTCGAGGGGACCCTCTGTGATCAAACCAGGATTGGTGCGTGCAGGGCAAGTGCCTTCCCTGCCGTACTCTCTCTTCTGCTCGGAGTGAGAACGTCTTAAAGTTTTCCAATCGTGACCCCACTTCACCCGAGAAACCCCATCCAGACCAGCCCTGCCCCAAGCACCTCGTATTTAGGACCTGCTTGAGTTTGAATTGACTTTGGGCCACTGTGTGTCCAGAAACTTTCGATGGCTGCCCAACGTTTTGAGATACCCGCCACATGAAGGTTTGTGGCCCACAGCCTGAGAGGCCGGGATCTGGGTAACACAATGAGGGCCCCCCAGCGAGGAGCAACAGGAAGTCAGGCTAGACCAGAAAGGCAGCGGAGACCATGAAAAGCTTCTGAAGTATAAAGGAAATACATAAGGAGTAAAGAGAGGAGAAGACACTGGCCTCCAAACAGATTCCCGCAGGAACTGGAATTGAAAATGGAATTGGAAAGCACTGCCGGTGAGAGAGGAGAAACGGAATACACAGTAAAGGAGATAAAGCAAGTGGGGCTAGATACTGAAGACAGGACATGAATGTCACAGGAATTCTCAAAGCAATAGAATCAGTGAAGAGCAGATTTCTTTCTTCCTTTTTAAAATTGTCTTGTTGGGGGCCACATCTGGCAGTGCTCAGGGGTTATTCCTGGCTCTGCACTCAGAAATTCCTCCCTGCAGTGCTCAGGAACCATATGGGGTGCCAATGATCAAACCCAGGCCGGCTGTATGCAAGGCAAGTGCCCTACCCACTGTGCTCTCTTTCTGGCCCCAAAAGCAGAATTTAAGTACAGAAAACCCAAAGGATATTGAAGAGCTTATCCTCTCAGAAAGCCGAGAACAAAGGCTAAGTTGGAAATGACCCACAACAAAGTAGTGATATGGGAGGTAAACAAATCATAGAGACTCACTCTCGGATAATGAGAATTTCTAAGGAAGCAATCACAACCAAAGGGGAATAATGAAAGATGTAAGAAAAAAAATCTGCACCCTGATGTCCAGGTTTCAAATAAAAATGCCAGGGATGGGGGAGATAGCTCCTAAGGCATAGGGCACGAGCCTCGCATTTGCTAAGTCCTGAGTTTGAACAAGCACCACGGGGATCCCCAAACACCTCCAAGCAGTCGTCCTTGTGGCCACCAAGCACACCCAGGCATGGTTCAGCACCAGAGTGCTGCGCTGAGTGCCTCCAGGCTCCCTGAGCACCACTGGTGTGGCTCCCCTGATAAATAATTCAAAACTGGTCTCGTAATTGAAACAAATAGGCAAGTATCTGCTATCTGACATTCACATGCATGGGTTTTGTTTTGTTTTTTAATTCTTTAATTCCAAGGATAAAGCCATAATCCTGGGGCTAAAGAGATATTATAGCAGGAAGGATATTTGCCTTGCACGGAGCTTACCTGGGTTCAACCTTTGGCACCCCATTTGGTCCTCTGTGCAGTTCCAGGAGTGGATTACTCCTGAGCACACAGCACAAAACAAACAAACAGAGCAATTGCTCTTCAAGCAAGAGAGAGAGAAAAAGAGATATCTACAAAGGAATCAAATCAGATTGCATCAGACTTCATTACCACATTGATGTCATGTCTAGAGAGAGTTGAGAAAGAATATTACAACTACGGAAATCTATACTTCATGAGAGCAATGAGAGATAATGTGGTCTGTGCAAAAGCCCAGCAGATAGAAAACCTATACACCCATCCTGGAAAACATTACTCAAAGATGCATTCATGCCACAGAGATCTAAATCGAAAGACAATTCATGAGATACGTCAAGAGAAATGAAGCCCTGTCCCTATGGATCTGAATCTTAAAACTATAGCTATTCTAATGTAGTTTCAAAACAAAATAATCTCAAAAAACAATTGGAGAAGAAAGTCCTCATTGTAAAAAAGAAGAAAATTAAATGAGCCAAAGTTCGGGGATGGAGCAATAGCACATTGGGTAGGGTGTTTGCCTTGCACGCGGTCGACCCAGGTTCGATTCCAAGCACCCCATATGGTCCCCTGAGCACCACCATGAGTAATTCCTGAGTGCAGAGCCAGGAGTAACCCCTGTGCATCGCCGGGTGTGACCCAAAGGCAAAAAAAAAATGAGCTGAAGTTCTAGCAATGCAAAATTAGAGGTGATGAAGAATGGGGAGTAAATGAATAGTGCTAATTTCTCTATCTTACAAGATATAGAGCAATTTTTACATTGCTACTTTGAGAAGCAAAAGCCCAACTTTTAAACATTAGATGCAATTCTAGAGCTTTCTTATAATAAAGAGGATGGCTTATTATTTAGCTAAAACTAGAGGACTTGACCAAAGCTGTAATGAAAGACAAATGTACTGGCTTAAATATATTTAATCGCAATTAAAAAAGAGTAAAAACTAAGTACGCACAGCAAGAAGTTAGAAGAAAAATGTCAACACAACCTAAATAACAAGAGAGCTAAAAGCAGAAGCACATAAATTGGACTGAAAAAGAAGAGTCAATAAAAATCCAAGGCTGGTTCATTCAGTTAATAAATAAGACAAGAGGTGGTTTCACTGACCATTTAACTTCTTCTTCTCCTTTTTTTTTTTTTGGAATATGTTCTTTAGCAAGAGAAATCTGAAAGGCTTTATATCTCTCAAAAGGGGAATCATTTTTACTTTATTTTTTCTTTTGGGGGGCAACCTGGTGATAGGGCTCACTCCTGGTTCTGCACTCAGGGATCATTCCTGGAGGGTTTGGGGGGACCATGTAGGATGCTAGGAATCAAACTCAGGACAGCTGTGTGCAAAGCGAGCCCCCTACCTGCTGTACCATCCATCACTCTGGCTCTGGGAATCACTATGAAAGGTGAGGCAGCGCTGGGAAAAAGGGACAAAGGGCTGGAGTGCAAGGTTTGCACACACGAGCCCTGGTTTGACCCTGAGCATCATACATTCTCCCCTCAGCACCACCCGCAGTGATGCCTGAGCACCCAGCCAAGGGTGGGTCCCTAGCACCATTGGCTGTGGTCCCAAAATCAAAATTAAAGGGGAAGAAGAGGAATTCCAGTGCCCAGCACAAAGGACAAGCACCACGTTAGCAGGCATCTTCATCAAAAACAATCCTTCCTGATTCTTGGGGGCAGAGGAGGGGGGGATATCAGAGAAGAAAAAGGCAAATGGAGGATTTGAATTCACAGAAGAAAAATGAGCCCATAACTCCCCACAAAGCATTTCTGCATCCTGGATGTGGTGCCACCTGGAAGTGGAAAAGGCTACAGCGTCTGCTACACGCCGCAGATGGCCAGCTGGGGGATCTGGGGGGGACACTGGAAGTGCAGTCACAGGTGGAGCCTCACTGACCAGCATCAACAGCGCCACCACGTGGCAGCATGCAGAGACCACCCGGGTGGCAGATTCAAGAGGAAAATACTAGCACACCCCCCTTCCCCCCCTTCCCCGTGAGTCTGGCAGGAAAGGGGCCTGACCCCCACTTCGATTTAAATAATAAAAAAAAGAAAAGTGGCCATTTTCTTTCTGCAGGCTGAGTTTAAGATGTGAATATGAGTTCCATCAATACAATAAGCCGACTCCAACTAAGGGGGAAAAGTCGGAGAAAGCAGATGTATACCGAGTCTATAAGACAGATGTTGGAACAGTTAGATTCAATGATCCCTGGAACTGTTAAAAAAAAAAAAACGTACCCAAGTATATGCTAATAAATTGGGAAATCTCAAAGAAATAGACTTTTTCTGGAAAATGTTAGTAGCACTGTAGCACTGGGGTCCCATTCTTCATCGATTTGCTCAAGCAGGCACCAGTAATGTCTCCATTGTGAGACTTGTTGTTACTGTTTTTGACATATCGAATACGCCATGGTGAACTTGCCAGGTTCTGCCATGCAGGGGGGATACTCTCAGTAGCTTGCCGGGCTCTCCGAGAGGGACGGAGGAATCAAACCCGGGTAGGCTGCATGCAGGGCAAACGCCCTACCCGCTGTGCTATTGCTCCAGTCCTGGAAAACATTAGTAACACAAGAAATATGGTAACAGACGTGGGGCAGAAGCCACACAGATAACTTGTAGGGTGGAGGACATGCAGTCCTCCAGAGTTTCAGAGATTCAGCTTCTGATTTTCCAAGCACAACCAATTTTTATGTCCTGTAAGCTCTTCCAGGGCACCTACAAAAGATGAAACACTTTCTAATTCATGTTGTAAAACAAGGATGAGTCTGACTGCAAAGCCTGATTAAAGATGGCACAATCAGAGTAAAAATATAAACTCTGATCTCGTGTTCTGACAGAAAAAAAAAAAACACCCGAGATGATTAAATTGACAACGAAGAATTCAGCACAACAAAGAAAGGGTTATTTTAGGAATGCTAATATGGTTTAATGTAAATGAGAATTCCAGATTTTCTAATCCAACTGTCAGGTCAGCATCTCCATCTGCGTATTCAATAAGAATATCTAAATTGAGTGCTGATTTCCCTCGCTAAAACTTGCATTCTTTTTTGAGTTAATAAACTTCCTTGAGTTAGTTGCCTCCTTCAAGTTGATCTGGCACCATCTCTAAATACCTCACTATTTTTCACAGTACACATAAATTTCATCAAGAACTCGACCTTCTCAGATAGACTATCAAAAAATATTTGGAATCTGATCAGTTTCCAAAGTCTAAGCCAAGTCACAACCTCCCACTCGGCACCCGGGACGCTATGGAAATGGGAGAGGTTAAATCTCTTTCTAAGGAATCTTACACTTGTGTAGGAATAAATTCATACGACTATGGTCAATCAATTTTCAGCAAGGATGCCATGACCAATATTTTCAAACAGATGCCATTAAGATCACTGAGTTATTCCAAGAAAATTAAATTGGACTCTGACATTGCACCACATACAAAATCAAACTCAAAATGGGCCAAAGACCTCATTGAAAGGCCCCCAACCACAAAACTCTGGGAAGAAAACTTAGGCCTAAGCATTCATGATCATGAATGAGATGATGACTGCTTAAATATGGTATCGAAAGTACAAGCAACGAAAGAAAAATAATAAACAGATAAAGTAGACATTGTCCAAACAAAACAACTTGGGGGCTAAAGATACCATAAGAAAGCATTAAAATGACCTACAGCAGAATGGGAGAAAATATTTGTAAATCATATATCCAGTAAGAATCTGGCATTTAGAATGTAAAGGGAGACCACAACCCTGCAGCAAAAAGAGAAACCAACCAAGTAAACACTGGGCAGAGAAATCTGACAATGGCCCTCTCCAAAGGACACAGACACATGAGCCAGATGCAAAATGATGATTATTTCATGGTCCTTTTATTCTCTTTTTATTGAGACATAATTTTATATACATTTAAAGTCCACAGGCTAATGATCATATGTATCTAATCATTATCTATGTATATAAGCATGCATACATGTACACACATATATATAAATGAGGACTACAATAAGTTTAGTTAACATCCATCATCTCACATGGTTAGATTTTCCTTGAGATGAGAATTTTGAGTGCGGTGAAAGAGTTTGGACCAAACCCAGTTGTGCTCAGGGGTCAATCCTGGTGGTGCCCAGGGGACCATATGCAGTGCTCGAGGTTGATTGGGGGTCAGCTGCCTGCAAGGCAAACACCTGCTCTACATTATGGCCCCAAAATGAGAAATTTTTAAAGATCCGTTCTCTTTAGCAACTTTCAAATACACAGAACAATAGTTATAACATGTATCTATTGTTAACTAAATTCACCGTGCTGTATAATATTATATCCTCAGGATGTGTTTACTGTATAATTGAAAGTTTGTGCCTTTTGACCATTTTTACCCTTTGTCCCTACTGACCATCTTGATTTATATGTCGCATATGATTTATAAGAACTGTCTGGGGGCTGGAGTGAGTAGGGCTTTTTTTTGCCTTGCATGTGGCCAACCCGGGTTTGATTACCAGCATCCCAAATGGTCCCTCGAGCACTACCAGGAGTAATTCTTGAGTGCAGAGCCAGGAGTAACCCCTGTGCATCATCGGGTGTGACCCCAAAAGCAAAAAGCTAAAAATAAATAAATAGTGATGGGTAACTATAGGTGCAGAGAGTAGATTAGTGCTGGCCAGCAGCCACAGAGTAGGGTGGGCACGTGCCTGTGAAGGGCTAGGGGATATCTCGCTGAGATGATGAATGTTCTGGAATTAGATTGCGGTTTTGCTGGCTCATCACTGAGTATAGAGCACAATTTAATTCAACTTCAAAAAGGATAAAATGTAGACTTTAGGTTCTGTAAAATTTTTCCTCAATCAAAACAAAGAACAAAATACTTGTGAAGCTTCTCAACTAACTCAAAGTATCAGTCAAAGTCCTCACAAATGTCCTACAAGGAATCTCTCCCCCTGCTGCCAACTATTCAACTCACCTACCCTGTCAGCCACGATGATGTTCCCACAGGTGATGAACATCATGGTTCCTGATGTTCCCACACCACCATGAACATTCCTGCCTCAGGACCTTGGCACGCACTGTCTCTGTCTGGACCCTCTTTCCCCATAACTAAGACCTGACTTTTGACTGCCTACCAGGTTCCACTCAACCATCACTTTATGTCTGAAGCTCTTCCTAACTTTATCTCATTCTACATGGCCTAGTCTAATCCCCTTACCTTCTTTATTCTTTCCCAACCACTATCACCATTGGGCAGATTACAAATTTATGTGTTTACAGTTGTTATCATCTACCACACTCAAGAGAACATAAGCTCCTTGAGGGCAGGGAGTTGTTTCATTCAGCTTTGTGGCTACAGTGCTTAGAATGAGGTGTGAAACTCGCTAGACAATGAGGGAATCCGTGTTAAATGAATGAATACAGTAATAAAATCCATACAGAATCAATGCCTATCATTTATTATACTCATCAAGTGAATAAAAAGCCACATAGACATCAATATCAGCTCTAAAGAAGCAAGTAACTTTTTTAGCATGCATATCTGGTTTAAACACTGAACACATAAGAAGATTATCCCTTGACATGATGAAAAATATTTGTTCTTCCAGAAGACATCATGCCTTACAAATAGCATACTTAAGAAAGTCAAGACAAGACAAGAATGTCTGCTATTACCACTATGTTTAAATGCAACCATAGAATGTTCAGGGAATACGGTTCTTATAATAATAACAACTTTTCGGCACTGTTCTAGGCCCTCGGTTCTATCTCTGTGTATTTGTTATCTGAAAACTCACAAATTCAGGCAATAGGAGTATGCCTCCATTATCAGTACACAGAATAATAGCTTGCTTGAGGTCTCCCAGCTGGTAAGCATCTGAGAATTAGGACCCGGGAAGTCATTTTTCTCTAGTAACTCTGTATTATCACCTCAATGAAAACTTGTACAGATAAAAATGCCACAACACTGGGAAACAGCAAGTTTATTCTTAGTCCTTCCTAGCTAAACAGCCCTAAGGAACCAAGAGAAGAAAAGAAACTGGAAGCCCTAAGAATTCAATACGGCTGCTCAACTGTCCAACAGTGCTCTCCCCTGCATCAACTACTTTGCCATCATCACAGGAAACAGATCCTGTTCCCCAAGCCAATAACACATGTAGATGCTTTGAAAATACACAGCTTGACAGGGAAGGATCTATATGAGGAAAAGAACCAAAGTGGACTGTGGAACCACAAGAAATTTTGAATGCAGAGATAGACTGTGTCCAGGAAAGGAGAGACTCGGGAGCAGGAGATGCCAAATGTCTCCCGAATTAAATCTGGAGTCCCTGGAATTTAAATGAAACAGCATTGTAAGGAGCTTAAAAAAAGGTAGACTGTTGAAAGTAAAGATATGGTGAGACTAGCAGGCAGAACTGCATAAAATTATCTTATAAAGAAATAAGAGACCAAGAGGATGCCAATTACAGAATAGGCAAATTAATGAAACAATTTGGTTTTTTTTTTAATTCACAAACAATTTGAAGCCAGTCTTCTAATGCCCTGGCTATGTTTTGTTTGTGGCTACTGAGGCTTTGAAATGGCTTGTGTCACTATTGAAGTGACAAATTTAGCTGATTGCTTTTTGCCTTTTAAAATGTGATGTTCAGGGCTGGAGTGACAATGCAATAGTTACACACCTGCCTTGCACGTGGCCAACTCGAGTTTGATCTCAGCATCCTCTACGGTTCCCCAAGTCCACCAGAGTCAATTCCTGAGTGCAGAGCCAGGAGTAAGCACCAAGCACCACTGAGTGTGGCCCCCAAACCAAAAATTATGTGGCTATCAGAAAATTTTTTTAAAATCACATGTAGCTTAGATCATATTTTTGTTATACAGAAACAGTCTAAAGTACACATGAAATATGGAATATTATTTTATTTTTTTCCCTGTATGTAATTTTCTACAGCTAAAAATGAACATATTTTTAAAATGCTTTGGGAAAATATATATTAATTAAATATTAGCAGAATTAGTGAATAACTTTTGGGCTAGGAGAAAGAAAGGTTTGACATTTCTGCATTCAGGAATTACTCCTGGCAGAACTTGCGAGGGCCATATGTGGTACTAAGGATCAAACCCAGATCAGCAAGTACCCTACTTGCTGTACTATTGCTCTGGCCCCAGGTTTGACATTTCAAGTCGTGTGCTGAGATCCCAGCTACATTGAAGTAATAAAAGTACTAGAGGAAAATGTAAGTGAATATTTACAAAATTTCTCAGGATGAGAAGCATTTACCAAGTGTAAGATTGAAAGTAAAAAAGTGTCTGACAAAATTTGGCTAGATAAAATATTAAAGTTTCCAATGTTGTGGAACACCAAATGAATGACATAGAAAACAAGATGGATATCGCATGGAACAGGGAAAGGAATCTGCAACCATGTCACCAAGGACAGATGTGCTCACTTTATAAAGGCCTCTACTTCCGCCTCACTTATAATCAGTCAGAAAAAGAACAGTCCCATAGGAAAATGTGCCAGTAACATCAATGGCCAATTTATAAAAAGAGAAACAGAAATGAGAAAGAGTCTTGGTTAAAAAGAAATTGAATCTTAGTAGTAATCAAAGAAATGCAAATTAATACAGCAATTGCCAAGGAAGGCTCCAAAAAGAATGGTATACCAAGTTGGCAGCGAGTGTCGTCAAAGGCTGCGATGAAGCTCTGAATGAGTGTGATCTTTCTGGAGGACAATTTGGCAGCATGCACAATAGGTTTGAAAATGTGCATGCACTATTTCTAGGAATCTATCCCCTAAAATAATAAGTGTGAGTCTGCTGCATTGTTTGTGATCAGAACTGGCAGTTGTCTCCATGTTCAATATGGCAGCCTCCTTGAGTGATGACGGCAGATCTATGGGGTAGAATTTTCTCAATAACTATTGGAATGTTGGGAAGAAAAACAATAGAGCATGTCCATCTGCTTCCATTCCCATCCCATATTCCTTAAAATAGCAAAGACTTTTTAAAAAATTATTGAATCATTGTGAGATACACAATTGCAAAGTTGTTTGTGATTGGGTATAAGTCATATAATGTTCCAACACCCGTCCCTTCACCAGTGCACATTTCCCACGACCAATATCCCCAGTTTCCTTCCCATCACTCTCCCCCACCCCAGTCTGCCTCTATGGCTGGTATTTTTCCTCTCTCTCTCTCTCTCTCTCTCTCACTTTATCTTCCTCTCAGTCTCTCACTCTCTCTCACTTTCTCTTCCTCTCAGTCTCTCTATCTCCCACTCTCTCTCACTTTCTCTTCCTCTCAGACTCTCTCAGTCTCTCACTCCCACTCTCTCTCTTACTCTCTCTCATTTACTCTTCCTCAGTCTCTCTTACTCTCTAACTCTCTCCCATCACTCTCCCCCACCCCAGTCTGCCTCTATGGCCGGTTTTTTTCCTCTCTCTCTCTCTCTCTCTCACTTTCTCTTCCTCTCAGTCTCTCTCAGTCTCTCACTCCCACTCTCTTACTCTCTCACTTACTCTTCCTCAGTCTCTCTTACTCTCTCTCACTCCCTCCTCTCTCTTACTTTCTCTCCCTCTCTCTCACTCCTTCTCTCTCTCACTCTCTCTTCTCTCATTCTCTCTCCTCTGTCTTACTCTCTCACTCTTTCTCACTCTCACTTTCTCTCTCTTTCTTCTCTCGCTCTCTTTTTTTCTCTTTCCTTTTGGGCATTATGGTTTGCAACACAGGCACTGAAAGGTTATCATGTTTATCCCGTTACTTCCAGCACCCAGTTCTCGTCCAGAGTGATCATTTCCCGCTATCACTGAAATTGTGGACTTCTCTATCCTGACTGCCCCCCCACCACCACGGCCACTTGTAACAAGTTTCCAAACATGGACAAGTCCTCTTGGCCTTGTTTCTACTGTCCTTAGCTATTAGTCTCCTACTATGTTTTTAATATCCCACAAATGAGTGCCACCATTCTATGGCAAAGAAGACTATTTTTTTTTATGAAAAGAAAAATCACTGACCATTCTAGAAAACACCCAAGAAGGTCAGGCATGGGCTCAATATTTGCACAAGTATTAAGACCTGGGAAGGAAGAAACCAGACTGTAAAGTGAGAACGACCAGATGAAAATGCAGCTTGAGACCTGCTGGGGCTGGTTCACGGGGCAGCCGGTCATGATGCATCCCAGGGACAGAGCGTGTTGAGGGGAGAGACATGCTTTGCTCTACACACGTTCACCAAGATGCAGTGAGAACAGCCAGACCTCTGTCTGTTCATGTCCACAGTGGCCTAGTGGGCAGTGGGTAGCCAATTTTCAATTTTTCTTTCTGCTTTTTTGTTTGTGTTTTTGGGGCCACATCAAGTGGTGCTCAGGGCTGGACTGCTGGCTCTGTGCTCGGGGATCACTCCTGGCGGGTTTGGGAGACTATAGGGGATGCCACACCATCCACCAGAGTGTCTGCGTCCCCCTCCTTCCCCGACTGTCTCGGGGTTCCCCACTCCCCACAACCCATTTCCCTGCCAGAGTAAGCTCCTTTTTATAGATGAGGTCAGAGTCTGTCACTTTGGGCCATTTGTTATCCCCCTACTATGCGTGTTTGGATCCCACATATGAGAGAGATCATTCCGAGTCACCCTTCTCTTTCTGACTGGCTTCCCCTGACCCCTCCACCTGGCAGCAAATTGCATAATTGCATCTTCTCTTAGAGCCAACCATTCCATTGTGTATATGTCCCATGGTTTCTTTACAGACGCATCTTTTCTTGGATACTTGGGTTGTTTCCAGGTTTTGGCGACTGTGCATAGTGCCGCAGCAAGCACAGGAGAGCAGAGGTTCTTTTGGAACAGAGTTTTTTGGGGGCCCTTAGGGTAGATGAGCTCAGCTTCTTAAATTGGAGGCCACAACCCCTAGGGGAAAGAGTCACTGGCTGTGGGGGTTGCGAGCAACCTGCTAACAGTAACGGATTCTGAATGCACCAGGACCCAAACTCAGCTCGTGATTGTGACCCAAACCCAACCGTGCAGTGATTTCCCAGGGTGCCTGGCAGCAGTCCCTAGGGGCTGTGTGTCTCAGGGTGGAGAAAAAAAAAGGGAAAAGGGGGAAAGAGGCTCTAAGGGCAGTTGTTTAAGTGGCTGCTGCAGAGGGTGGCCCTTCCTGACCCCACAGAAGGGAGATTCCAAGTGCGGACAACTCCTAAGAACTCTCCCAGGACCACAAAGGCAAGTGGGCCTGGATTCAAGGACCACATGTGCCTCCCAGGCCACACTGAGCTGGGGCGGGTCCCAAAAGGCCCCAGGGACTGGCCAGGGACTCCCCGCCGCAGACTCTCTGGCAGACTCCGGCCCACAGCATCATCTCCGGAGAAGGCCCAGGGTCCCTTCTGAGTCCTGTGAGGTGCAACTGCAGGGCGCTGCTAGCTCCTGCCTGTCCCTGGGGAGCTGGGGCTTCCTGCACGTACCCCCCTTTCCTGTCCCGCCACCTGGGGCAGGCGGCAGAGAGGCAGTCCTCCCTCTTCCCCTTGTCCCAGTTGGAGAGGCGTTAGCAAATCTCTGCAGGACCCCCAGAGAGCAGTCAGGGCCAGGGGTACAAGACAGGCAGCCACGTTCTCAGAGACAGGGACCCCCACCACGCACCCAACTAGCAGCAATGTGTGACGGGAGGGGGCAGTCGGCATATGGCCCTGCACTGTGCAAGCAATGGGCACCTAGGGGCCTGAGAGTTGGGGACACACAGCTACCGCCACCCCTGCTCCCACCTAGGGAGGGAGGCGAGGAAGAGAGTGAACCGAGACAGACCTGTCAGGGGGCCAGGATGTGCCCCACAGTCAGGACCCTGAGCTCATTCCTGCCCAGGGAGGCAGGGGAGGAACAGGCCGGCACCCCGGAGTGATGGGCTAGGGTCCTAACAGTAAGCTGTGACTTTAGATGAAGGGCTTCCTGGGGGGTGGGGGGCAGATGGGGGCTCGGCAGGTGGAAAAGGCTTCCAAGACCAGAGGGTGGAAAGGGGAGGTGCTTTGAAGAGGAAGAGCACAGATGGCGACCTTTGGGGAGAGCTAGAGCCTCCACAGGGTTCCCACTGAGGGGGTGTCTGGTAGGGAAAGGTCGAGCCCGGAGGCCAGTCCCCCCCCCCCAACCTCCAGAGCACTGGGGACCAGAGCGTGGCCTGGGAGCATCCTTGGAGGAAGGGGAGAGGAGGGAGGAAGCGGGGTGGGAAGTGAACCACAGGGTCGGGCTCCGGAATGGAACGAGGTATGTGTGTGTGTGGGGGGGGGGGCGTCCAGAGACTGTTCAGACAACAGCAGCCCCTGCCTGGCACCTCCTCCTCGGAGCCAGGCTGTCTCTCAGCACTTTCGATCCTCACCGAGTGGCCAAGAGTCAGCTCCTCTGATCGCCCGCTCTCCCCCCCAACGCCCCCCTCCGCAGAGGGTCAGTGGAGAGAGGCAGTGCCGGGGTGGGACCAGATGGCTCCAACCTCTCCCCGAAAGGCCCTGAGTGCCAGTGACCTTGGCCCAACCCCCTTGTTTCACAGAGAAAACAGGCCTGCAGACAGCGGGTTCATCCGAGGGGACTCAGCTGGTGAGCTGCCGCGGGGGACGGGGACCCCCACGGACAGCTTGGCAAGGCCAGAGTAGAAGCAGAGGCCCGGAACAGGGCGGGAGGCCCAAGGAGCCCGACTGCTGCCAGTTGGCCCCCCAAGGCGCCCCTCCTGGCCACCCTCTCACCCAAACTCCGCTTCCGTTCTGAGCCCGCAGCATCCAGGAGGGCGTCACTCAGCCCCCTGGCCACGCATGCCCGGTGCCTCTGCTCGTGCTGCACCAGCCTCTCCCCCGGCTGTGACCCCCTTCCAACTTCCTCTCCCCACACCCCCCCCAAGCTTCCCGAGGACTTCTTCTGAGCCCACTGGCCCACCTGCCGGCCCCACAGGCCACCCTCTCAGTAGCACCCATGGCTCGTCATCACGGTGTCACTTTCGTCGTCTACCCAGAGGACGCCCAAGGCTGCTCTCCACCTGCTCCTACATGGCACCAGGCAGTCCCCGCCATGCAGACTGAGTGCCAGCAGCACCAGGGGGCACCATCCCCACCCTGATTGCCTGACTCTGAGCCAAGGGGGGAGGGGAAGGGGGAGGGAGCATGAAAACCCTCTGGGGTACCTGCAAAGTCTGGGGTCCTCCAAAGTCACCGCTCTGGGCGGGAGAGGAGGCTGCAACCTGGCCATTGGCTGGCAGCTGGCGGTGGCGTTCTCTGGCTGATTCTAAATCGTGCCCTAGCTGTACAGAGGCCAGAGAGTCGGCTGGGTCAAGAGACAAAATGCAGATCCAGGCTCCAGGCGAGAACCTCAGAAGCCAAGGCAGAGGGGAAAGACGGCAGACATGCCACAGATGAGCCAGTACAAAATTCTATTTCTAGGACGTTTCCAGAAAAGGCAAAACTACAGCAACAGCAGATGAAGCTGGGCCCGGGGGCGGGTCTTGAGGACACACAGCAGCCAGGGATGTTTGGGACGATGCATATCTTTAAAACGAGGTGTGGGGAGGGCTGTGTCCCCACAGTGCAAATTTGCTAAAAATAACTACACCAGCAAAGGAAACATGGGAGGGGAGGCAGTGAAAATATTGGTGTACCCCGATAAAACTATGGGAGAGGGAGAGTGGTATCCAACCTAGGAGAATTCAAGTTTACCTTTTTAGCACTGTAGCACTATTGTCCCATTGTTCATTGATTTGCTTGAGCGGGCACCAGTAACATCCCCATTGTGAGACTTCTTGTTACTGTTTTGGGCATATCGAATATGCCATGGGTAGCTTGCCAGGCTCTGCCGTGTGGGCGGGATACTCTTCTGTGGGTGGGATACTCTTGGTAGCTTGCCGGGCTCTCAGAGAGGGATGGAG
>NC_073302.1:36746764-36921929 GCF_027595985.1 Sorex araneus
AATCCCTCTTCACAGGGGAGATGCTCTTGGCAGAGCATCTTAACCACCCCTAAGCATCAGGAGCGAGAACCACCAACTTCCCAGGGGAAGGAAGGGCTTATTTGTGGCTTGGTCCAGGACAACAAAGAAAAGGGAAGCATTGGCTTCTGAGTGGGCAAATGTGGAGGTTCATCTGGCCTCTTGGACCGAACAGCTTTGGTCCTGCTCACGAAAGCACACCTGCAGCACCCCACCCTCCCCGGGCGGCCCCTGGCCTTCAGCCACCTACCTCAGAGAAGCGTTGCACGTCCTGCGTCAGGGTTCCCACTCGCTTCCACCGGAAGTGCTTCAGCAGCTTCAGGATGGCCGGGTTCACCGCGTTATCCGAGGGCACCGTCCGGAAGAAGTACGGGTACTTTTTCTTATCCGCGAGCACAGGTGTGGTGGCAGCAAAGGACAGCTGAGACACACGAAAGAAAAAAAAAAGACTTTTACTACGGGGACCCCTAGCCCTTCCCAAACAGAGCAGAGACCCTTAGTGTTGACCCTCGGCTCAAGCACCTGGGGCGAGATGTTTGCGAAGCCTTTTCTTGGTGGTGTTATTGTCACCTATCACTACTTGGTGGTATTAGCATGTCTTATCACTGGGGAGATGTTTCGAAATGCATGATATGGAGAAAGCCCAGTAATCCGCCCTTCTCCAAAAACTACCATTAATGCTGTAGTATTTGTGTCCCTCCACCCCCTTTCCCATAAATGTGCTTTAAACAAATTAACAAAAGAAAAAAAAGATTCTTAAGATTGTTCTACAGTTGAAATTTCTCCCGAACCCTTAACTCTATCCTATAAGCATTTAACCATCCTATAAAAAATTCCTTGTAAGCATTTTAATAGCCACACAATATTCTAACATAATGGGTGGGTGCATTTGATGTGTTTTTAATTTCTCTTTATAATTACATCATTGTATAAACATCTGTGCACAGTACTATGAATATCACCCCCCATACACACACACACACACACACACACACACACACACACACACATACACACACACACTTCGGGCTATGTCCATAGCACAGTCTGTGACATTAAAAGTTCTGGGTGAATGGGATATGGTTTGAGGGGGAGGAGAGACAGTACAGAGGTGAAGGCATGTGACAATTCCAGTTTGATCCCCAGCGTCATATTATCCTTAAATGGGCCCAAATACAGCCCTGGAGGGCACAGATCCCTGCTGGGGTGGCTCAGGTACCCTGGAACCTCAGGCTGAGCAGCACTGAACCCCTGAGCTTTCACACTGAATTGATGACCGAGTTGGCCTAGAACCACTGGGAGGGACCCCCAGGTGTTCTGAGTACCAGGTACCCCACCTCCAAAAAAGGATAAGACTTGGTTTAAACAATGATGCTCATTTCCAACAAAGAATTCCATCAATTTCTACACCTACTAGTCTGGCATCCTTATGGGGCTAATTTCATCACATTCTTGTCCACTGAGGGAGATGAAAGTTTTCCATGCAATTGTTAATGATTGATCATCAAAATCAGAATCATACTGTGCACATCTCCTCCGGAGAAGGGTACTGCTTCTTCCTCCATGTGGTCATAACGAGTAGCCTTGCCTATTGGGGAAACTTTTTTTTTTATGTCCTTTATTATTTTTTGTTTGTTTAATGCTTTTCTCCTTGAGTGCGGTTAAGGCTTCTTATATGTTTGAGAACATTCAGACTGAGGCTGCCACAGTGACTGCAAAATATCCCAGTCTGTTCACATTTGCATTTGTGTGTGTTTCCAGTTGCATTCAGGACTCAAAGCTGTCCAACTGTCCAGTCGTTAGTTCTCATCTTTTATTTATTTTTTTGGTTTGATTTTACTTGTCTTTTTTTTTTTTTTTTGCTTTTTGGGGTCACACCCAGAGATGTTCAGCGGCTATTCCTGTCTCATGCACTCAGGAATTACTCCTGGCGGTGCTCAGGAGACCATATGGGATGCTAGGAATCGAACCCGGGTCAGCCGCGTACAAGGCAAACGCCCTCCCCACTGTGCTATCACTCCAGCCCCTTTGGTTTGTTTTTAATCGAACCACAGCCATCTATCTCTCCACTACTGTGCATTTCCCACCACCAATATCCCTCCATATCCCTCCTGCCAGCCCCCTTCTGCCTTTATGGCAGGCACTTTTCTTCTCTCTTTCCCCTCCTCTCCCTCTCTCTCTCTCTCTCTCTCTCTCTCTCTCTCTCTCTCTCTCTCTCTCTCTCTCTCTCACTGAGAGGCCATCATGTTTGGTCCTTTACCCACTTTCAGCACACATCTCCCATCCAGAGTGATCCCTTCCAACCATCATTGTCATAATGGTCCCTTCTCTATCCCAGCTGCCTTCTGACCCCCAGCCCTTGACCGTGGACCATTTGTCCTGGCCCTTGTTCCTACTGTCCTTGGGTGTTAGTTTCATACTATGGGTATATATGTATATACACACACATATATATAATGAGTATATATATGTATATATACACTCATTTTAGGGATATAAATACATATATTACTTGTATATGTATTTATTTAGGGATATAAATACATATATGTATATAAATACATATATTATATGCCTAAAATGAGTGCAGTCGTTCTTTGTCTGTCCGTCTTCTTTTTCTCTTAGGTGCAGCAAGTTGCCAGATTGGACTTTAATGATCTGTCCTACAAAGCCCAGCCTGAATGGCACCCCGAGGAGGGCCCCCTGTCCTTCCACCTCAGCCTGGCAGGTGGCTGGCAAACTTCCTGATCTTTAAAGGCAGCTTGGTGCTGGGGAAACGGGACCTTAGAGCTCTAATCTGCATTTAACTGAGGGGTTGAGTCGCTCTTCCTAAGCTTCAGGGTGATTTGCAGTGCCCTGTCCCTACCCTTGGCCTGGACTTCAATGTGCCTCTCAGTCTTTTTCTGATTCTCTGGTAGGATTCATCTCAGCACTGAAGGACATTGGTCCTGAGTGATACATGTTAACTCCCTCACGCTGCCCCACTTTGTACTTTTTTATGTTTTTGATGGTGTCTTTTGCTAATAAAAAAAAAGTTATTTTATGCTTTTTTAACTTTGCCTTTGTTTGGGGGCCACGTTTTACTCCTGGCTCTGTGCTTAGGGATCACTCGTTAGCAGGACTTGGGAGATCACATGAGGTGCTGAGGAGAGAAGCTGGATTCACCGCATGCAAAGCAAGTGCCTGACCCACTGTGCTATTTCTTTGGTTCTCAAAAGTGATTTTATTCTTATTTTGGGAGCCACAACCAGCAGTGCTGGGACAGGGGAAGAGGCGTACTTGCTCCTGGCAGTGCTCAGGGGACCATTGGTGCTGGGAATTGAACTCCAGTCTCCTCCAACGGGAAAGTCATGTGCTCAGCCCATGACACTATCAGTGGCCCTAAAAGCAGTTCTTTATTTAAAGTGTGGTTGGGTTTAAAATGTGCTTTTCTTCTTTTCTGTCTTCCGGTGTTCTGTCACAATGAAAAAGGCCTTCCCTCTCCCCACAACTTGAGATTATTAAAAAAAAAAAAGTCCTACTTGATTTCTTCCAGGTCATCTGTCATCTCACCCTTCCTCAGTTCCTTTCTTTCTTCCTTCTTTGGCTTCACCTTGATCCCTGATCCAGATAGGGCAAGGCTGAATGCCATGCCCATTTGGCACACCCTGGCCAGTGCCAGCAGCTGCTCCAAGATGAACCCATCCCAGGGTTCAACTTCAGCCTCCAGAGAATGGACATCGGAGCACCCTGGACCCTCAGTCAGGTGTGTTCCACTGTTCCCCCCAACACCTGAGAAAGGAGCACCCCTTTCCCCCCAAAAAACTGGGAAGAGTGTCCCGTGTCCCATTTTCTGTCTGGCTCAGAAGGAAGACAGCCACCACGGGGACACCCGGGTGTCCTGTCTCCTCTCAGTATTCCAGTAGACTCTACCTACTAGAGCCACGGCAACGACCCATCCGTGGCCTGGGTGGGACCGCCCAGCCCACAGGCTGTTTAGGGGTCCTTGAATCCTGTGGATAGGCCATGAGGGGACAGACAGGAACTATTGCATCAACTGTTTGCAGCCAGTCTGCCTGTACTGTATGGCCCCCAAATGGTATCAAATATCCAAATGGCTCCTGGCAGAAAAAAGGGGCCCACAGCCCTCACCAGTAGGAGCCAATTCTGAGCTCCCCATAACTGAGAACATGGTACCACTCACCAGAGCTGAGGGTAAGACAGCTGTTGCCATTCAGTTCTAGGTGCCTGGGATGTGACTCAGTGCAGAATTCAAGGTCACATGTGTGAGGCCCTGGGTTCAATACACACACACACACACATTTATAACTTATACAAAAGACAAATGGCTAGAATAAAGCACCTCTAAAAGAGATAAAGAGAAGTATACTTAGTGTATCCCGTTTGTTTATCTTTGCTTCTGTTTGCTTGGCCAATGACAATGAATCATTGAAGAGGCTTCTAGAATCAATGTCATGAAGGATTCTGCTTGTGTGTTTCTCAGTATGATTTATGGATTCAGGTTTGATATCAAGGTATTTGATCCATTTTCAATTGATTTTCGTTCATGGTATGAGATAGGGGTCTAAGAGGTTTTGTTTGTTTGTTTGCTTAACATGTGGCTGACGAGTTTTCCCAACTCCATTTGTTGAAGAGGCATTCTTTGTTCCATTCCATACTCTTAACTCTTTTATCGAAGATTAGTTGACCACGTTCTCAGGCATACGGAAGTATGTGTCTCAGCTCTCAATTCTATCCCACTCGTCTGAGAGTCTGTCCTTATTCCAGTACCATACTGACTTGATTACGGAAACTTCTGTTCCACAAGAGAAATGATGACCAGAATAAAAAGACACCAACAGACTAGAAGAAATTATCTGCCCACCACTCATCTGACAAGGGGTTAATATGCAAGATATATAAAGCACTTGTAAAACTAAATAAGAAATTTTTAAAAATAATGCCATCAAAAATGAGGAAACAAACATAAACTTCCTCAAAGAAGATATTCAGGGAGTCAACAGGTATAAACAAATCTCTGTGTCAAGTACCATTAGGGAAATGCTAATAAAAACAACAATTAATATCATCCACAGCAGCGAGACTGGCGAGACTGGCACACATCACAAAGGACAATAACACCAATGTTGGCATGGATGTGGGGCGGGGGGGGGGAATCTTTATCAACTGCTGGAGGGAATGTTGATTGGTTCAACCCTTTTGGGAAACAACATGGACACAATTCTCAAAAATAAAAACCAACTAATTAAGCTGACCCAGAAAATCCACTTATTGGCATCGACACCAAAACCAAAAAAAACTATTCAGAAAAGACATTTGCACTCCTATGTTCACTGCAGCACCATTCACAGTAGCCAAAATACAAAAATAACACAAGTGTCCAAGAACAGATGACTAGATAAAGAAACTATGGTACACAGACACAATGGAATACTACTAAGTTATTAACAAAGATGAAACCATGCAACATGCCACTACATGGATGGAACTGGAGGGTATCAAGTGCTTGAAGTCAGCCAGAAAGAAAGGGATGTGTACAGAATGGTCTTATGTGGGATATAAAGAAGTACAGAATGGGAATAAGACCATCAAAGGCAAGAGAACTGGGAACAGGTCTACAGAAGCGAGTTTTCCATGGTGGTGAGCAAGGGGATGGTATTTGAGGTGGAGAACCCCAAGACAATGGTGGAGGGAACAGACACTCTGGCGGGGGATGTTGTCTGCATGAAACCCGCTCAAGGACACAATTGTCGATCAGAGTGCCGAATAAACAGAAGAAGCCTAACAACTAATGAAAATGGCAAAAAAAATTGGGATGGTGGTAGGAACTGGCAGAGGGGTCCTGATAGGTGGATGTCTTTGGAACTTGGGGGTCTGGGGGGTATATTCAATTCCTATAGACATATTCAGTTCAACTCCTGATATTTCAAATTATAAGTAAGTGATTGGTCCATTTAAAAGAGGAGGAACATTAACAAATATGAATACATTTCTGGGAAGACCCTACAGAGAAAAATCTCCCAGCTCGTCCTGGCAAGAGCAACCTCTAGCAGCATTGCCAGCCATGAAGGAGCTTCATGGGCAGCAGGCAGACCCCAAGATAGGGCAGATGGTGGGGGTGCAAATGGACCATTACTGCATGAGACCATAGAGGGACTTCATCCAAACCCTCTGAAAACTGCACACAAAACTTGAGCAGATGTGTAGCCACGCACGAACATAGATGCTTTTCTGAAAAGCCTCCCTCTGATTCACAGAGACCTACCAGGCCGTAAGGTCGGGGGGTACTCAAGGGTCCACGGCAAGCACAAGAAATAGAAGCTGTCCTACAGGCCCTCGAATCGGGTGTCCATGATGCTCTTCTCAAGATGAAAACAATAATTCAAACGTCCCCTGGCCACTAGTCTAAAGAGTGATTTGAAAAATCAGGGAGTACCTATTTCAGGACCAAGGATGGTCCCGTCACCCCAAATGCTTATCTAATACAATTTGGAAAATATTGGTATTCTGATGTGATTTCTGAATCACACTCTGGTTGGTACTTTACCATTATTGTCCCATTAGTTCCAGGTCCACAATTAATTGTTGCTTGAACAACTTCATATGTTTGCCCTGTAGGTAATTACAGTGGTTACTGTTCAGTGAATAAATGGCCCATTGTGTTTACAATGGGCTCGGAGTACAATATATGCCCCAGGTCTAAATCATGTTGGGTGCAAAATATTAACCGGCGCTGACATTTTCTGCTCCATTTGAGATAATGCACACTTTGATTAGATTGCTTTGCCTCACTGTTCTTCAGCTCCAGCTTCCCAAAACTTCCTTCCTTGGGCAGACTTTTGGATCCTGGCTGATCCTTAGAACTAGAGGGACCCCCCCAAAAAAAGCATCCAGCCCTGGGGTTCATTGGCCAGGACAAAGGACTCCAATCAAATGATTAAATCACTTGGCACTTGGGGAGATTAAAAAAATTTTTTTGATGACTTGGCACTACTCTGAGTCAGACCATTAGACAGAGACCCCATGCATCCATATTATTTAAAACTTCCCAAGCCATCTGGATACCCAGCAAGGGTTGAGAAATGGCAATGCCTTTCCATGTGCCTAGTTTTGAATAAGCAGAAGGAGGTGCAGCAACGGGGAGGTAAAAAGGAATCCGTGGTAGCCAAGAAGACAAAAACAGATTGGGCTCCGGTCTCAAGGAGCCTGATGCCCGTGCTATTTCTTCCCCTGCTGACTGCCCACCTTCCTCTGTCTCACCAGACGTCCTGTCCTGACCACAGCCCCGAGAACCAGACTCCAGAACTGAGGAGCACTAGGGCCTCACTCACAACCTTCTCGGGCTTCCTGCCTTGTTTCAAGAACTCGTGCTCAATTTCCAAACAGGCAGTGGTTGAGGCTTCAGGTCAATCCCTCAGCAGGGATTTATTCCAGGGAGCACATCTGGACTCATTTTACAGACTTGTTCAATGGTCTGGCTCTATTGCATTGTTTTGAGAATGGGGTGGTTAGTGTTGCTTTAACTTAACAGGTTTTCAAACAGGTTTTCATTTTAGCTCATCACACAATCAGTTTTTGTCAAAGTTCCATAATAGCTAGAAAAGCGCACAGAGTCTCTAAGATAGGAAATTCTTTATCAATCTCTTATGCATAAGAGATAAGCAAACGAACTCATTGTTACTATAGGCTTTGCATTTTTGTAGTGAATATAAAGACTGGGGGAGTCTGACAAATTTTTCTCTGTGATCACTGATAATTTCCCTATGGATTCAGTAGTTTTTGCTTTCATATGCTTAAATTTTATGCTATTTTAAGTATAAATGTTCATTATAATTCTTTCACTTTTCCAGCAATGAAAAGCAATAATTGGCTACTATAAATGGTGGGAATTTAATAGATTATCATTGAGTGGATTGAGCAGTAATGGTTATCAGGTAAAATAAACACCTTTATCATTTTACTGACCTTTGTTTTATACAAACTTGATATTAAGAGTGAGTTAGTATCTCTTATGATATTAATATTAAAGCCCTTTACTTGTGGTTACCTTTATCTGCCATAGCCCTGACCCTTTTTATCTAAATTCTATTAAAATTGATCTCAAGCATATTTCTTGAAGAGAGCAAATGGATTTTTAAAAACATGTTGACTCTGTACTAAGTACTTAGTACAGCAGGTATTGTATTTACCATTTTGTTGCTATCTTGTTTTCAAATGCTTTTTGTTTCCATTCGTTCTTCTTGGTACCCAAACTATATATCCACCACACCTCTCCATCCTGGATACATTGATCTGGTTTTATGGTCCTAATCTACTTGCTTATATTTTAATATTCTTTAAAAAGGCAAAGAATCAGCCACTTTCTGAGGATTATTCTCCTTCACCTAGCCACACAGGAGAAATCTGGGGCAATTTGTTCATTTGTACGATTCTGGTTTCTGCCTCCTGGTGCCTGAGCACTTTATTTCTTTATTCTTAGAACACAAAACATTTGCCAAGATAGATGTGGATGTGGAACTCTTGATTTTACCTGGGGCACAGAGAGCCCTTCATCCTTCACATTCTAGTCTTTCAATTCACAATAAATCTTTATAGGTGGATATGTAGGTGGGTGGGTGGATGGACGGACAGATGGAGAGAAACATAAAAAGAGATATACTATACTTAGCATTTTTATAGATCTGATATGCAACAATGTTTATTGTATATATATTTTGGTCACGTTATGTTGAATTATAGTTCTAAGCATTTTAGGTTTAACTTTGGTTTGTCCTTGCTCCTCCCGCAGGGACCTTAGGTTTATTGAGTTACACCCATCTCAGTGCTCCCATAAGGCACACCCAATTCCATCAGGCACTCCTAATCCTCTGTGTTTATCTTTAACTTCTCTTTTGTGCTCTTCTTCCCCTGTTAATCACATCATCATCATCATCATCATCATCCCCTGGATTGTCAATTTTCTCGAGCAGTCTCAGTAACATCTCCATTCATCCTAGCCCTGAGATTTTAGCAGCCTCTCTTTACTCATCCTTCCCAACAGTGCCGCATTGGAGGTTCTTTCAGGGTCAGAGGAATGAGACCCATCATTGTTACTGATTTTGGCATATGAATACACCACGGGGAGTATGCCAGGCTCTCCCATGTGGACAGGAAACTCTTGGTAGCTTGCCAGGTTCTCTGAGAGGGAGAACTAGGCTATAAGATGTTGCCCGCACTGTGGGGAGTTTGGTTTTATAGTCTCTGGATGCTGGCCGTTGATGGGGTTACACAGCACAGGGAGCAGTTTGTTGGTGTGACTGCCTAGTTACTGGAAAATGGGGGATCTGGGCAGAGAGGCCCAGTCCCGATCTGAGCAGGCTTTGATATCTCAGCCCCGAGTCCCGAAACCTGGGTTCCTCTGCCGGTTTCTTCATGCGTGAGGCTCGTCTGAACGTGTGGAGAGGGGCCTTGAGCATGGCTGTGGCTGAATGCTGGAGGTCTTCAGCTTTGGGGGCTCTGCTCGGGGCAGGGAGGGAAACTCAACCCACCCCCTCCAAGGGTCCCTGGTGAAGACAGCCAGGCGCGGGGCAAGAGACTCTGCCCAGGAGTCAGTTTAGTCAGACTCTGCCTGTTAATCACTTATATCCCCAAATCAGACCCTGTGACTTGTAGAGTCAAACTCTTCTGAGGGCTCTGGATTTTGTATACTAAGTGCAGAATCCTGCATGGCAGAGCCTGGCAAGCTACCCATGGCATATTCGATATGCCAAAGACAGTAACAATAATGGGCTTCATTCCCCAAACCTGAACACAACAGGGATGAGTAGAGACATTACTGGCGCCCACTCGAGCAAATCGATGAGTAACAGGACAACAGTGATACAGTGATACAGTGAAGTGAAATATTGCTTTTCTCTTTCCTTTATGTTTTTTTCATAGTTTATTTTAGAGCAATATCCTTTTTGTATAGACACAGGAAGACAGTTAATGCTATGCTTTTGTAACCTGGGAGTTAACTGACTCCAAATAATATTTACTCCTGGGTATCCAACATATTTAGCAGCCTCTCTTTACTCATTCTTCTCAGTGGTGCTGCACTGGAGACTCTTTCAGGGTAAGGGAATGAGACCCATCATTGCTACTGTATTTGGCATACTGAACGAAAAAAGAGAAGCTGCTAAGATCTCAGGGCTAGGACAAATGAAGACATTACTGGCACCTGAACAAGCAAATTGTTGATCAACGGGATGACAGTGATACAGTGATCCAACATATTTACTTGACTTAAGCCTCAGCTGTTCTTACTTCCTGAAAGCTGGGTCCTGGTGAGGGACCTAGGTGGACCCAGAGCAAGCTGCAAGCTATTCTTGCATCGAAAAGGGAACAAGCTAAGCACCAAAAGTATAAGTTAAGAGCACAGTCATGGAACAAACTCTGTCATGACCCAAAAGAAGTAACTGAATAAGGACCCTGTCTAGATTAGGAAAGACTGAGCTGACCTAAGGACTGTAGTCTGGGATATAGAGCAAGATGTCCCCAGAAAGAGCCACCCCTTAAGCTTAATATATCTCTTACTGTTTCCATACAAAATAACCAGAAATATTAAGAAGTAAATTTAAGATGACGGTTTAAATGGATTACTAGCTAAGGAAAGGGGAAAGCAATATGCCCTGAGATGGAATTACGCCCGTGGGCGGATCTCCTAGCAGGAATCTAGAGAGCTGAGCACTTAGATGAGATTTTTGTCCTTGAGTTAATCTCCTGGAAGAACTTCCCCTGAGGGGAGGGCTTGACATCTGTTCTTTGTTATGATAACATTCAACCACACCTATGCGTAACTGCTACCCCCACCCTTCATGACTCCCCTATAACTAACCGCTGTGAGACTTGAATAAACAGCCACTGTTTGCCAGCCAGCAGATTTCAGTCTATCTCTGCCATTACTGAGTATGTGCATACTCAGCCCCACTCATTTCTAACAAAACAGATGCACCCACTATAGTCCTGGCTGCTGGGCACCTGTGTTCTCACTTCTTCACATCCTGATCCTAGAGAACATCTTCATTTTTCACTGTTCTTTTAGAGATAAAGCAGCATTTCATTATTATTTTACTTGGCCCTGCTGTGGCTGCAAGGTGGCAGGCATGGCAGAATACAAACGGGTCGGTACTCAGGCTCTTCGTGAATTTGCTGGTGTGATTTCCAACCGCCTACATTTTAAGGTTTAGGATCCCGAGCTCTGATTGTGTTATTGACATTTTCCGTTTCCTAGGAATGTCTCATATATAATTGTAGGCTATTTCATGAAGACAGTGTTCTTTTCTGCCTGATGCATCTTTCTAAAGTTTTCCTCTTTATCCAGCAATCGATCATCTTCTGAGGCGGACTCTTCCTCAGCGGCTGCTGGGTATTTACTGCATGCCGCTTGCTGTGCTTTTTTCAAAGGCTAAATGACAAGCGTCTTCAGGGGACTCATCCACTGGCACAAGACAGGTCTTTCATGACATAATTTATCAAAAGACACAATCTATGCATTCCTCTTGTTTTCTATAGGGTGTTTGCCTTGCACGTGGCCGAACTGGGTTGGATTCCTCCGTCCCTCTCGGAGAGCCCGGCAAGCTACCGAGAGTATCCCGTCCACACAGCAGAGCCTGGAAAGCTATCCATGGTGTATTCGATATGCCAAAAACAGGAACAACAAATCTCACAATGGAGACATTACTGGTGCCCACTCGAGCAAATGGATGAACAACGGACAACAGTGCTACAGTGCTATATAGTAACTGGGAGAACAAGTATCAAGGCACTAAAGGGGGCTCTGCCAGGCACTCTCTCACCTAACACTGGTCTATGAAAATAAGGTGACATCTTAACATTCTTTTTCTTGAGAGATGGGGGAGGGACCCATGACCGGCAATGCTCAGGGCTGATTCCTGGCTCTGTGCTCAGGTATCATTCCTAGCAGAGCTCATGCAAGAAAGCTCCCTACCCACTGGACTATCACTCTGGCCCTCACTTCTGGTGTTTTGATGCTTGAGATCAACCCAGCACATTAAATTCCCCCTTGTACTTGGCTGCTAGGGTTTTCCACTCTTGACTAAAAACTTTTCTTGGAAAGTTTCTGCTACCCAGGATGCAATGCACTCCTAGTGCCCTCCCATTCACTCCTTAGCCAGCTTTTTCTGAGAATTTATAGCACTGGTTGAATTTAGACAGACCAGATGCAGAGGAAGAGGAGAAAAAAAACATCTTGGCTGCTGAGAAGATCAGCGGCTGTGAGAAGCAGCAGAGCTGTCCGCTTTCTGACTGGCAGCAGGCCCCATCTCTTAACTCAGGGTGGAGAGGAGAAAAGAGAAAGTTTGCGCCTTATTTTTCAGGAAAATTGTTATTTTATGAGGAAGAGTTAGGCGTGCCAAGAGACCAAGTTTAGTAGGAAGTTCTCAGTCCAACATCGCCCACTTCACAATAAGTGATGCTTCCAAACATCTAGAATGTCAAAGAATCTCCGAGTCCCTTGGTTCTTAGGAGGCAGAAATTAACATCCCTTTTCCAGCTGAAGAGCCTGGCACCCAGAAAAGATGGGCAGCCCTGCAAGGCCAGTCTCAGAAACATGGGGCTGGTTCTCAGACTTGGAACTCCATGCTTTCTTCAAGCAGCCCCAGACAGTCCCGTGTGGTGAGAGGAAACCTGCTCTTCCTGACAGCCCACGGAACCACGGGCAGGAGCTGGTTTATACAGGGGCTTCCAGCAGCTCCCATCTGGCAAGTTTCCAAGCTGGACACAGAGGATGCTGGGAGGTTCTGTAGATTCCCCCCTTGCCAGCATAGTAGGCATGGAGAGGGACGCTCAGGTTGCCCTGGCGAGGTTCTGGGGGGCTCTCAGGATCTGTCAGGGTTCTCTCAACACAAACCACCTGCTTGGGGAAAGGAGTACACAAAGGCAGCGCTAAGGCTGTTTTAGGGAGCTGGGAGATGGGATTCACTCCTCTGTAGTGAGAACAAGACAAATCAGCTCCCCCTTGTATATGTCTGGGTTTTTTTTTATTTGTTTGTTTGTTTGGTTGGTTGGTTTCTTGGGATATACCCAATGATGCTCAGGGCTCACTCCTGGTTATGCACTCAGGAATCACTCCGAACAGTGCTCAGGGGGCCCTATGGGATGCCGGGGATCGAACTGGGTTGGCTGCGTACAAGCCACTGTACTATTGCTCTGGCCCCTAGGTCTGATTTTTTTTTTTTTAATCTTGGAAAATCATGGACTAGACCATGAATTTCAAAGTTTCCTTTGTAACCACCTAATTCTAAGCTCTTTTCTCCAAGCAAGAAGGAGAAGGGGATGAAGGAGATTGTTGCTTAGGTGTGGGCATGTGCTTCATTTGATCTGACTTATTCCATAATTGCTACTGAGACTCATTCTTTGCAGAAATGAGCCCAGATGGAAAACGCAAATCCATCATCTCTCAACTCCAGGATCTTTATGAAATTATTCCCAGCCACTGATGGATTCTGTGCCTGTGTGCAATTCATTCCAGTCTTGGTTTGGACATCAGAGCTGAACTCTCTGCGGGCGGCAGAGTATACTGAAGAGCAGCTCTCGTTGTTAAACTCTAGGTGAGAAACTCGTTCTGGATTCTGGGGAGGTGGAGGGGGGAGGCGGGAAGAGGATGGGGGAAGGCAGGGGAGGATGGCTGAAATTTGCTCTTTTCTCTGCTTGATTTAATCTTTTTTTCTTCCCCCCCATGGGTTTGCTGGCTGTTTCTGTAATTAAATGAGGGGAGTATTTGTTATCTAGGGTTCCTTTCAGCCAAGATGAATGGGACACAACTTTCTCAGGAAGCGGCCGACAAAACCTTGTTTGTGGCCAGTGCCAGGACATATACAAAGGCGCTGGGCTGTGTGAGTTGGGAACTCGGGTCCACTTCAAGTCTGTGCCAGGTCGCTGTCGGGCCCCCAAAACTGTTTGGACACAAAGTGCTTCAACATAGACGGCCGTGAGATTAACGGGACAGGAGCGGCTGCAAAGTGTCTCCCAAGTTGACGGAGGGAAACTGAATGCCGGCTGTGTGGGGCAGCTCTTGGAGCCCCTTTCCAAACAAAAGGTCTCTGGGGCACCCTGGCTGGCCCTGCTCTAAGGCTGGACGCTGCTTTAGCCGAGAGCCAGGGCTCGAAACGTGGGGAGCCATTCTTTTTCCTTCCTGTGGATGAGACCTCGACTTCCACAGCCCTGCTCAACCACCGCTTCCGGGGCCATATTCTTCCAGGGAACTCACAACAACTGTTGGGAGGAGGTATAAAAGGCATTCTTGTCTCTGTTTCCCTCTAGAGAAACTGAGGTTGGCAGCGAGGGGAGAAGACACATGCCTGACGCAGAGCAGCGTAGCCAGGAGCAAAGCGGGGGTTTGGGTTCCTTGAAACTATTGCATCATGCGGGACTTCTCGGCCAAGGGATATATGGGCCTCCTGTGCGTCCCCAGGAAGTTCCGAAAGGGGACAGATGAAAATCATGTAAATAAGGGGCCATGACCTAAGTCTAGGGGGTCAACCAATATGACGGGGGGACCACCGGAAGGAAACAAGGTCAGAAGGGGCCCCAGTGAGGAAAAGGCTGAGAAATGCTGGTATGACAAGCACCACCAGCCCAACAATTCTGTGAAACAACCAGCATTTTCTTTTCCAGAAGAGAAGAGTGAGGCTCAGAAAGGTTAAGTCACTTTTAGTGGAGACACATAAAGCAATTGAAACATGGGAGGGTGGGGGGTGGGTGGGGGCTGTAAGTTCCCCAATGCTCACTCAGTCCATAGACTATTATGCTGCCAAAACACATTCCCTTCTGGGGCCCGACTCTGGTCTCCAGGAAGACCCCGGATGTCAGGAGATTTCATTATCCTCAACTTATAAACGAGAAAATGGGAGCATAGGCAGGTTTTATAATTGGATGGATGTCTTCTACTAGGAAGCAAGTGGGATTTTTGTTTCTGGAATCTTCTCAATAGGCAAAGGTGCTTCCTAGGGAGGTGCCCGAGTACAAAAAGGAGGAGGAGGAGGAGGAGGAGGAGGAGGAGGAGGAGGAGGAGGAGGAGGAGGAGGAGGAGGAAGAAGAGGAGGAGAAGGAGAAGGAGGAGGAGGAGAAGGAGGAGGAAGAGGAGGAGGAGGAGAAGGAGGAGGAGGAAGAGGAGGAGGAGGAGGAGGAGGAGGAGGAAGAGGAGGAGAAGGAGGAGGAAGAGGAGGAGAAGGAGGAGGAGGAGGAGACAAAAAGATTTGCCTAAAAGGAAAAACAATAATACCACATTCATGGCTTATCATGCACTTGATTCCATAGTTGGTTCAACTTAATTATTGGGAACAAAACTCATGCACAGTTGATGTTTTTACATAAGAGGCCAACTTCACATTTTTCTTTTTGAACATGGATCATAGAACCTAAAATGCATATACAAGCACATGAAATATGTATGTTCAGTTTAGGAAGTAATAACACAGCCAATATCCAACTGTCCATCACCTAGTTCCAGAAATTGCTTTTATTTATTTGCAAAAAGTAAATTGTAAAGTAATTTGATTTTCTGGTTTTTCAAATACAATGCTTTTGCGACATGGCGTTCTCTAAGCTCCGTTTCCTTCTTCCCTGCCCTCTTCGGCATTTCCCTCGTTATTTTATGTAAAGAAGGTTGGGGGGGAAATTACTCTTTCAAATCCTTATTTTCCTTTTCTTTCTCTTTTTAATAGAAAAATGGGAGTGAATTGCAGTGTGAGGGGGCACAAAAAAATAGTCCAGCAGATGAGGTACTTGCTTACCTTGCATATGGCCAGCCTGGTTTGGGTCCCTGAATCCCAATATCGTCCCTTGAACACTCTCAGGAGTGCTCCCTGAGCACAAGCAGGTATAACCCTTCCCCTCCTCCACCCCCCAAAAAGAAACCAAGAGAAAATACAAAGAAGAAATAGAAGATGGACAGAATAAGGGCAGTGCTGGGAAAGCAGTAAAGTTCCTCTAGGTAAGAACATGAATGGGGTCTGGAGTGATAGCGCAGCGAGTAGGGCATTTGCTTTGCATGCGATCGGCCCGGGTTCAACTCCCAGCATCCCATATGGTCCCCCAAGCACCACCAGGAGTAATTCCTGAGTATAAAGCCAGGAGTATCTCTGAGCATCGTTGGGTGTGATCCAAAAAAGCATAAATAAATAAATAAATAAGAACTTGGATGGGCAGGAGAGACAGTACAGTGGATAGATAGGGAAATTGACTTGCATGCAGCAGATCAGGGCTCAATCCCCGGCATCCCACAGGTTCCCCTGAGCATGGCCAGGAACAGTTCCTGAGTGCAGAGCCAGGAGTATACCCTGAACAACACCAGTTGTGCCCCGACCCCCAAAGAAAAAAATGTGGAGCTGCAGCTGAGAAGTCTATTCGCTCTGCCACTAGAGGAACACTGTCTTTCCTCTGAGGAGCCGTCTCCTCTATAAATTGGGGTGACACCCCACTCCTCAGGGTTAATGTGACGATCGGAGTAACACAGGCACCTATTTATCATTGTGATTAAATTTTGGCTCTATGGTTAGGAGAATTGTATGTCTTCTCTTGTAATGAAAGAAGTTCCTACATTTAGAAAGCCCTTGCCCCTCAGTCCTGAGAAAAGCAGAGTGGAACAGTCATGTGCCCATTTTACAGATGGAGAAACTCTAGTGAATGAAAAGGTTTGCTCAGCGGGACAAGGCTGCCACCAGGCAAAGACGTAACTCTCTATTAGGCCCTCTAAATCCTAATCTGGGTGATTTTAAAATGGCTTGTTAATTACCCAAAAAATAATAATAATGATGATGATTATATTGCTCATCTAATTGTGCACAATCTGAATGTATGTCTTTAATTTCCCCTTAAACTTTGGGCAGAATGTTCCATTTCCCCCTCACAGCTGTGCAAGTGACAAATGCAGGAAATTAACAAATTGCATTAGAAGCCTCTTCGGTTTCCTCAGCTCCTTTGCACTTTGCTTTCAGCTGATGTCTTTGGGGGTAAGAAGCATCCTCGTGTGATCACAGCTGTGAAGCCAACTGCCTTTTAATTACCACACTGCAAAAATCATGTCTCCTCATGTCAATTTAGCACTTCTAATTAGTGGAGAGGTTGAAATCAGATCCATAGGGGGAAAGGTGTGTGGGGGCCCAGCTTGAAGCATGCGGTGGGGAGAGGATGCAGCACTTCTCTCGGCTGAGTGCTCCCAGTTCTCCCAGACCAGCTTCTATACATACACCCCGGCCTGTGCGGGGCCACCTCCCCCAGGAAGCCTTCCCTGCTGCCCCTCACTTCTCCCAGCACTCTATCTCTCTCCCCTTGTTGTGATAAGGCTAGATCTCAGGGACATCAAAACTCCATACAAGATGTCATCTTAGGTTCAGTTTGCCCTCTGAACTAAAACTGCCTCTCATTAAGTAAAGAAGAATTCAGATGTTTCTGGGGACATTAAGTGCATATGGGGGCCGAAGAGATAGAACAGCGGTTAGGGAGCTTGCCATGAATGTAGCTGTCCTGGGTTCAATCTCTGGCATCACAGAGAGTCTCTGAGTCTCACCAGACATGATCCCTAAGCATAGAGCCAGAAGTAAGTCCTGAGCACTGCCAGCTGTGGTCCAAAACAAAACAAAATTGAGAGTGTGGAATCAAGATTTTTAAAAAGAATTAAAAATATAGCTGTATATGTTATAAATATATAACATATGCCTACGTCATATATAAATATATATAACATATTATATAACATATAACATACATAATATACATAAAGTTTTTAAGAACACGAAACTTCCTTGTTCTGGACCAGCAGAGCACAGGAAACGAGCAGAGGGAGGTGGCTAGGAAACACCCAGCCCTGGCTCCTCCTTCTCAGATATCCGTGATGCTTGACCTGGGCAGTGGGAGAATCCACCCTGTCCTGACCAGCCCTCCAGGGCTCTCGGACAGGAAAGTGTTTTGTAGAAGGGAAGTCCTAGAGGGACTCCCCTCAAGTTAATGAAGTCCCCCCACCCTCCTTCTCCAGCCCTCTCGCTCTTTTCCCTCTCTCTCCTGCCAGTCTGCCACCTCTCAAAGCTCCCAGGCTCTCTCTATTCCCCTGGGAAGAAGCCTTCCCCAGCCCTGGCCTGCCCACATCCACCAGGCAGGGTGGCACTCTACAGTAATCACCGCCTTCTCTCCAGGACACTAAGATGCAACACGGCAGCGATCACAGAAGCAATACTGAAGTGTCCGTGGGAAAAACAAATGTGTGAATGAATGTAAACAGAACAAACTTCCTGCGGCAGGGAGCGTCCCAAAGGGAAAACTGGGAACAGTGTGTGACCATTTCAGGGAGGCACACAAGGATTCATAGAATGAACTGTGGTTGAATAATAGAGGGTTTTGTCTGCTTCATTTTTTCTTGGAGACCCACGGACTGAACCCAGGACTCCCAAACCACGGAGAGTCTGCATCTGTCCGTGCTCAGTTTCCTGCGCACCGTGCTGATGGCACACGGAATGCTCTTAGGTGAGTCTTTTATAGTATTTTATGTCTCTCTAGGTACTTCCTCTCTTTCTTTGCATTGTCTTCTTGTCCGTTCATGGTACTTAGATGAAAGGATGAGGCACTTCAAAGGAAAGTATTAAGTTGCAATACAAGTGGTTTGCCTGAATCAAAAGAGTGACGTTCAAATGATGCAGTCTGGGGCCACGTGGTGCCAGGGAATAAACCTGGGTCTGGGCGCAATGTTAGGAAGCTCCCTAACCACTAGCTCCTGGTCCCAGGAGATGGCTCCAAAATGCCACGATTCGGCAATTCTATTTTACTTTCATTTTTAGTTTAGGCACCATGACTTAACAACATGACAGAGTTTCATGCATGAAACACTCTCTCGTCACACCCTCCCCCACCGTCTCACATTGCTCCTTATCCTCTCCCCTGCCATCACCCCGACCCCCCCCCCACCCCCACCATGCCCTGGGAAGCTTCCCATTGAAGATCAGTTCTTAGTTTCTGTTGCCTTTGGACATCAGTTATTTTCTCACTATGTTTCTTTATATCCCACCCAGGGAAGAGCTCATTTTGTATCTCTCTGTCTCCTTCTGACTAACTTCACTCAGCATGATCCTCTCGGGTTCCATCCACATAGCAGCAAATTACATGATTATCTTTTCTCTTGTAGCCGAGTAGTATTCCACTGCGTATATGTACCACAGTTTCTTTATCCCGTCATCTGCTCTGGGACGCTTGCATTGTTCCAGATTTTGGCTATTGTGAATAATGCGGCAATGAACATGTACTTCTATTTTAAATATACAAACCCAGGAGACGATCTTCTCATTCGATGATGAGCAAAGGAAACTAGTGGGAGCAGAGAGAACAACATCCAAAGGGTTTTTTAAGCCAAACTCCTTCGCAAGGGGAATTATTTAGTTTCGGGTTCAGAGTCCTACTCTTGCGAGAATACAGGGCCTCGGAAACAAGGCTCCCTGACTCAAATCTCGATCATTCTATCCATCACACCAAAGTCATCACAGAAACAGAAACACTAGCCAGGGAGCCAGGCTCTAATGACACACTGGAGAATAGGCACCATCAGGAGGACCGAAAAGAACGTGGATCTCTCAAGTGAAAGAAATTAATTTCAAAGGCAAACGGAGGGAAGCATCCATAGATGCAGTGAAGGCCTAAGAGGTATGCCACATTGAGCAGTATGGGGGACAGAGCTGTTCTCGCAAGTATCCTTCCAACACAAGAGGTCTCCCATATCCCATCTGATAACCCTGAGTCTCTGCAAGGCAGAGACAGCCGGGGGAGGTGGCACGCTGTGTTCCTGGAGGCTGGTGAAGTGGATTAAGTTGGTGAAGAACACTCAGTGATCACTTAGTTAGATCTGCACTTAGCACGGGGTAGGGGGAGGGGAGCGTGTCACCAATGTCTCTCATTCTCTCATTTCTCTGCCATCCTAGATTTGTCTCACTCCTCATTTGACACCCTAAGCATCAGGGCCAGCAAGGGACTTGCCCAAGCTCCCAAGGGGGCCGGGTTACACTCACGCACTACTCCAAGCTGCAAGCCCAGAATCAAAGCAGAATGTGTGCAGTCACCAATCAGCTCCTGCACTTTCAGACTGCCCCCACTGACGTGGTCCCACGGGATGCACAGTCAGCGTCCCCCTCCATCTGATGCAATGAGCATCATGATTACCTTTGCATAGCCTGGAATCACACCACAGCCACTGGGGCTCAGGAAGTCCAGGGGCACCACCAGCAATTCTCAGCCACCCGGGACATTGGTTCAGTGCGAGGGCCCAAGGAAGTGGGGCTGCTGGGACTCAGTGGTGCCCGAGATTACCAGGACACCTGGAAGTGCTGGGGTTGGGGGGTCTCCAGAGCCTTACCTGGTGATGCTCAGTGACCATGGGGTGCCAGAAAAAATGGTGCTGGACACACGCTAGCTAAGTTTCTTTCCTAACTGCTGCACCATCTCCTGGCCCCAGGAGACGGCTCTTTCAGTTCAATTCTTAAAAAGTCATGGTTTTGTAATTTTATTTTAAATTAAAGGAAACAATCTTCTTGTTTGATGATGAGAAAATGAAAACGGAGGGACTGGAGAGAGGCAGCATAGCCCGAAGGGTTTGTACGCCAACCTCTTTCACAACGGGAATTATTTAGTCTGATTGTTTTATGTCTCCACTTAGGGATTAGCCTTTTACTTTCTGCTCTTCCTAATCAAGTTCATTCATTTTCTCATTCATTTGACAAAGATTTGTTTCCTAGAAAAATTCTAGATGCATCTTCTGAGTCAGAAACCCCACTTGTAGTAATTCACCCCTAAATACTGGCACTAGTATGATAAGTGGTGAAGATTATGCCAACAAACTAGAAATGACCCAAATGTCTGACACTAGGGGGCTGGCTGGGCAAGCCAGAGTATGTCCCCCCAAAGAAGCACTATACAGCCTTAAGAGAAGAAGGAAGGTCTTCAGGGTGATAAACATGTGCTCAGGAAACGAAGTGATGTTTAGACCATGTTGTAAAGAACAATACTGGGAGTCAGCATCGCTTTTGGGGTGGGAGGATGTTTGGCCAACACCCATCAGTGCTCAGGGGCTATTTCTGGCTCTGTGCTTAGCAGTGATCCCTGGCAGTGCTCAGGGAACCATATGGGACACCAGGGATTGCAAGGAGTCAACTGCATACAAAGCAAGTTCCTTAACCCCTGTGGTATCTCTTCAGTCCTATGTTTTAGATATACATATATATATATATATACACACACATACATATGTACACATATATAATAGTATAATATGTAATGTATATTATGCTATTATATATTGTAATGTATTATATATTATATAATAAATATATATAATATAATATATATGTAGCACTGTCCTCCCATTGTTCATCGATTTGCTCGAGCGGGCACCAGTAACTTCTCCATTGTGAGACTTGTTGTTACTGTTTTTGGCATATCGAATATGCCAGGGGGAGCTCACCAGGCTCTTCCATGTGGGCGGGATACTCTCGGTAGCTTGCTGGGTTCTCTGAGAGGGACAAAGTACTGAAAAGTAATTTAACCTTTTATTGATCATAGGTCTTTTGGGGGTTTTTTGTAGGTTTGGTGGGTTTGTTTTTCCTAGGGGGAGAGGGGCCAGTTCCCAGGGAGCTGCTCCTGGCTTGGTAACCAGAGGCACTGTTTCCGCAGCAGTGCTTGGGGGGACCATGTGGCACTGGAGATTGGGGCTAGACATCTTACAGATAAAACATGCTCCCCGCCCCTTTTACTGGTAATAAAGGATCATCATTATGAATATCCTCTAAAAGAATCAGGCACTTTCCTCTGAGATCGGGCACAAGACAAGGATGCCCACTCTCACCACTCCTCTTCAATATAGTACTGGAAGTACTTGCGATAGCTATTAGACAAGAAAAAGAGATTAAGGGCATCCAGATAGGAAGGGAAGAAATCAAACTCTCACTATTTGCAGACGACATGATACTATATCTAGAGAAGCCTAAAACCTCTACTAAGAAACTCTTAGAAACAATAGACTTATACAGTAAAGTTGCAGGCTACAAAATCAATACCCAAAAATCCATGGCCTTCATATATGCAAACAATGAGGCAGAGGAAAGGGACATGAAAAAAGCAATCCCATTCACAATCGTGCCCCAGAAAATCAGGTACCTCGGAATCAGCTTAACCAAGGAAGTAAAAGACCTTTACAAAGAAAACTACATAACGCTACTCCATGAAATTAAAGAGGACATGAGGAAATGGAAACATATACCCTGCTCGTGGATAGGGAGAATCAATGTTGTCAAAATGGCAATACTCCCTAAAGCGTTATACAGATTCAATGCGATCCCTATAAATATACCCATGACATTCTTCAAAGAAATGGATCAAGCAATCCTAAAATTCATATGGAATAACAAACGTCCAAGGATAGCTAAAACAATTCTTGGGAAAAAGATGATGGGAGGCATCACCATCCCCAACCTCAAACTTTACTACAAAGCAGTAACAATTAAAACAGCATGGTACTGGAACAAAGGCAGAGCCGTAGACCAATGGAACAGGGTGGAATATCCCTACACACAACCCCAAATGTATGACCATCTAATCTTTGATAAGGGAGCAAGAGATGTGAAGTGGAGCAAGGAAAGCCTCTTTAACAAATGGTGCTGGCACAACTGGACAACCACATGCAAAAAAATGGGTTTAGACCTTGACCTGACACCATGCACAAAAGTCAGATCAAAATGGATTAAAGACCTCAACATTAGACCACAAACCATAAGGTACATTGAAGACAAGGTTGGCGAAACCCTCCACGATATTGAAGATAAAGGTATCTTCAAAGGTGACACGGAACTAAGCAATCTAGTAAAAACAGAGATCAACAAATGGGACTACATTAAACTAAAAAGCTTCTGCACCGCAAGAGATACAGTGACCAGAATACAAAGACTATCCACAGAATGGGAAAGGATATTTACACAATACCCATCAGATAAGGGGTTGATATCAATGGTATATAAAGCACTGGTTGAACTCTACAAGAAGAAAACATCCAACCCCATCAAAAAATGGGGCGAAGAAATGAACAGAAACTTTACCAAGGAAGAAATACGAATGGCCAAAAGGCACATGAAAAAGTGCTCTGCATCACTAATCATCAGAGAGATGCAGATCAAAACAACTTTGAGATACCACCTCACACCACAGAGACTAGCACACATCCAAAAGAACAAAAGCAACCGCTGTTGGAGAGGATGTGGGGAGAAAGGGACCCTTCTTCACTGCTGGTGGGAATGCCGACTGGTTCAGCCCTTCTGGAAAACAATTTGGACGACTCTCAAAAAACTAGATATTGAATTCCCATTTGACCCAGCAATACCACTGCTGGGAATATATCCCAGAGAGGCAAAAAAGTACAATCGAAACAACATCTGCACATGTATGTTCATCGCAGCACTGTTTACAATAGCCAGAATCTGGAAAAAACCCGAATGCCCCAGAACGGATGACTGGTTGAGGAAACTTTGGTACATCTATACAATGGAATACTATGCAGCTGTTAGAAAAAAGGAGGTCAAGAATTTTGTAGTTAAGTGGATGGGCATGAAAAGTTTCATGCTGAGTGAAATGAGTCAGAAAGAGAGAGACAGACATAGAAAGATTGCACTCATCTATGGTATTTAGAATAACAGAGTGGGAGACTAACACCCAAGAACTGTAGAAATAAGTACCAGGAGGTTGACTCCATGGCTTCGAGGCTGCCCTCACGTTCCGGGGAAAGGTCAACACAGAGAATCGATCACCAACTACATTGTAGTCGAAGGCCATGTGGGGGAAGGGAGTTGCGGGCTGAATGAGGGCTAGAGACTGAGCACAGCGGCCACTCAACACCTTTATTGCAAACCACAACAGCTAATTAGAGAGAGAAAACAGAAGGGAATGCCTTGCCACAGTGGCAGGGTGGGGTGGGGGGGAGATGGGATTGGGGAGGGTGGGAGGGACACTGGGTTTACAGGTGGTGGAGAATGGGCACTGGTGAAGGGATGGGTTCCCAAACTTTGTATGAGGGAAGTATAAGCACAAAAGTGTATAAATCTGTAACTGTACCCTCACGGTGATTCTCTAATTAAAAATAAATAAATTTAAAATTTAAAAAAAAAAAAAAAAAAAAAAAAAAAAAAAAAAGAATCAGGCACCTTGCATAGAAACCCCTGAGGTGTGCCTCTGCACTAAAAATCACTCACCCTCTCTTAAAATTTTCTGCTCATTTTTCAATTTTTAGTTTTTGGTTTGTTTTTGATCATTTTTGTCCCCTTCCAAACTATTAATGAACGTATATTTGGGGCAAATACTTTTATCTACAGGATAAGAAGACAAACAACTCAGTGAGAGTAAATGATCAGACAAAATTGACAGGTAATATAGGTCACTGGCAGAGTGTACACTTGGATGTCTAAGGTCCTGGGTCCAAAACACAAACACACAGACACACAGACACACACATACACATACACACACACACCTCTATTATATATCTAACACACTGGTAAATTTCAATTCCAAATAAACATCAATATTTTTAAAATTACAACTTTAGAGGAGAACGTATCTAAATAAAAATCATAAATATAAACTGGTAAATTTCAATTCTAAATAAACATCAATATTTAATTAAAACTTTGGGGGGAGATATGCAATAATATATAATAAATACACATGTGTAATAAAGAAGAAGAAACACATACACAACTCCTTGTTTGCTTATTTACAAGAAGAAGCACTGTAAGTCTAAATGAAAAAATAATTAAATGATTGTCTACAGAGATGCTATGGAACAGGACAGAGAAAGCTGGATCAGATCCAAGAGTTCTTGATTAGTCTTGTAGAGGGTCTCGATACTTCAGTGATGGTGAAGATTAGAGAACTACATCAAAACCCTAAATGTTATGGTACTATTGCAATCATGTTACCTAAGCGATAATGAAGTAATTTTGAAAGCTATGAATGTTTAAAGTTAATGGAGAAGAAGAAAAAAACTCAACCTAAAAATGGAAAAGAAACAAGAATATCACAAGTTGCAAGTGGAATCAGGATAAACCAGAAAAAAAATCTAACTTCTGGATACATTTTTACTATCTAAGTATGAGGGTAACACTCCTTGGCCCCAACACACATTTTCTTGGCAAAAAATAATCAAACCTCCAAAAACTGAAGGATAATGCAAGGACACACACACACACACACACACACACACACACACACACACACACATTTTACCATTCATCATTTTCTACTTCTGCCAATCTTTCTTTTTTCTCTATCTCTCTCACCTCCTTCTCTCCCTCATCACACACTTACATTTTGATACACATATAAATATATTTATATACATACAGAGGTGTTTATATATACATATATACAACGTGATGTGTAATGCAAATACATGGGGTTTTATTTTTTGGCTTTAAAGTATTTGAGATACTTGACATTTCTTTATTCCTAAATAGTTCCTAATGCATCTCCTAAGAATGAAGAATGATATGCTCTGATAGTCACTGCAATGTCCTTGTCACACATATTAAGGAACAAAACAGTAATTCAGTATCACCTCATGGACAGCCCACATTTCTGCAATCTCAAAAAAAATGCCTTTTTCACTTTTATAATTCAGGGCCCAATCAATACCTGTATCCTGCATTCTGGCTGTTCTGTGTCGTACATCTCTTTCATCCACAACAGTCTTTTATATTTCTGGTGCTGTTTCAACATAAACATTTTTTTCAGAAGTTGATTTGAGAATGTCTCATATTTGTTTGATTAACTCCTTATGCTCAGATTAAAATTTAAATGCTTTTATTTTAAACGTTGAACAGTGGGGCTGGAAAGATAGGACAATGGGTAGGGTGTTTGCCTTACAGGTGGCCAACCCAGGTTCAATCCCCAGCACCCCACATGGTCCCCCAAGTCCACCAGGAGTGAGCCCTGAGCACAACTGGCTGTGGCCCTAAACCTAAAAACCAGGGGAAAAAAGATAAAACATTGAACACAGCTTTTTCTAGCTCAGTCCAGGGCGGGGAATATCTAGACTCATGAACCCTAATACCAGTGAGCATGGCTGGTACCCAGTCCTGCTTCCCAACTCTGGTCCCTGACTATGAATTTGGCATCTTTGGAGACACAGCTGATTCCAGGCCAAGAGTCAGGATAGGGTCAGGAGGGAAATTGGGGACACTGGTGGAGGGACATGGACACTAGTAAAAGGACTGGTGTAGGAACATTTTATACCAGAAACTTAATAATGAATAACTTTGTAACTCTGTAACTCCTGGTGATTAAAAATACATCAAAAATTTATATAAAAGAGCAGGCTACGCGTAAGTACCCAAATGCACTAATGGCAGAGAGGTGGAGGGAAAAGAAGAGAGCTGCAGACGGGAAAGAACAGATTTAAAAAAGGAGGGGGAGATTTTTCTATGGGTAAGGATGCCAACTTAAATATAGAAGAAGATAATTTAAAAATGGACATTTTTTCATGGTGGGAAATGTGCACTGGTGGATGGATAGGTGTTGGAACATGGTATGACTAAAACCCAACCATGAACAGCTTTGTAACTGTGTATCTCATGGTGATTCAAATTTTAAAAATCGGGGTTTTGTAACCCGGATCAAAGACCAACTCAGACAAAGGTTTTGTTTTGTAGAGGATTTTGTTTCATTGAGTGAAAAATAATGGTGACATAGGATATCCACATGGACTCAACGCCCCACCCCACAGATGACATAATAATTATTAAGGAGATCGCTTTATAATAAACACACCAGATCACACCTGGACCAAGGATCAAAGTTAGTAGCATCAATAACATCCCCAAGGATGACCTTTAACTCAGTGCACTAGGAGGAACCTGGTATAAACCAGGACTTGGTAAACCTTTTCCACTGGCAATGCCTCTTGTCTAAGAAACACTCATGAATTGGTGCTGCCAGATGCAACTCAGACCCACGTTGTGGTTGGTTTTTATTTAATGACTGGTCCTTTTGAACTCAAAAATCTTTCTGTCATCAAAGCTTTTGTGACCCTCTCCCCTCAATTTCAGTTACATGATCCATGTGGAGGTCTCAACCCACAGTTTAAGAAACAAGGGTATCAACAGTGCAGTTCATGCCAAACCCATTTAACCCAAACCTCACTGTGAAGAATCCATAAGACAGACATAGATTTGGGGTATACAGGAATTTTTAGAAAACAATTGCATTGAGCTTAAAAAAAAAAAGGATTACTGTCTCAAAAGTACCACCCACCTATTCCCAGAGCAGAAGGAACTTCCTAGATCAAAGCACATGGCAATAAACACATTGCATGATATTTAACTGGTATCCTGGCCCCTGACCCCCCACTCACACCTCCAAATATCTGGAAAAAAGGAACATTCTGGGGACAAATGGAGAAACAACATATATGAAGTGATACTAGTTTATCACTTAATCTCTTAGGTGCCATCAATGTGCTATGGTGATATCAGACAATATCTCTTCTTAGGAGATTCAGGAGGACATAGTGAAAACTATTGTCAGATGCTTCAATAAATTAAGGTGCGTAAGGGTTGAGTGGGCAGCAGGAAGAGGGGTGCATGGGGTATAGAGAGGATGAGAAAAGCAAACACGTGAGAAGTCAACAAGTGGTAAGCTTGGTACAGGGGACCCGACATCAATTAAACTTTCTTCGAATGTTTGTGCCGGTTTGAAAATGTTCAAAGTAGGGCCTGAGGCTGGCCAGAATGTAGGTCCTAGAGGTTGCTTCCCTTAATCTTATCCCAGAGTCCCTCCTTCATTTATAAAGTTTCACCTCTGCCCCCTTCGACCCATGGGGAGTGGGGAGGGGGAGTGAGAAATGCTACTTTAACTTACAATTGCTTTCATCAAGTTGGCCAGTCGTGTAGGAGTCTCTGTCCCCTACCTCTTTGATATAATAAAGTTTCAAATCTTCTTAGTAAAACCCATTTGAAGCAAAAGCCTTCTGTATAATTCAAACCTAAAGTAGGCTATGCTCTATTAAGGAAAAAAAAAACATCAGCCCATTCATTATCAAACCACCCAGAGCAGAACTCTAAGTACTACAGGCTCAAAATACTTAGCCTCCTTATTGATTTTCACCAGCTACCCGCGCATCTCTTTCCTGAGTTCAAAGGGATCATTTATTTTTTATGCCCAACAAGTTACAGGATGAGTAATAAGTTCAAAAGTGATGTGTGTGTGTGTGTGTGTGTGTGAGAGAGAGAGAGAGAGAGAGAGAGAGAGAGAGAGAGAGAGAGAGAGAGAGAGAGAGAAGATTTAACAGAAGACAAGTCCAGACTAAGACACTCGTGGTCCTGGGCTACCAGAAGCCTCTCCCTGACGTGGGAAATGTCCCTAGAAGCAAGAGGCTAATAGCCTCCATGTCCCCAGGTCTAGAGCAGATCTGTCCTCTTTGCTCCTTATGTTCCTCACTTGGACTCCAGCCGGCCTGCTCCTTCGCCACGGGAATACCAAGAGAGCTGCATGGACTCGGGGAGGCACTTCTCACCAGAGCTGAGATTTTTAACCTCACCAACCTCTCTAGTGGTTCATTAATCACTAGAATATTTCTTTCATGCAACTGAGGATAGGACTCTGTCACCCCCACTGTGCTTGGGGGCCTTCAAGGCTGTACCTGGTGACCATTTTGTGCCAGGGATGGAGCTCGTGAAAGACATGTGCCTTAATCCCTGTAATATCTGGCTCCCGGGATGGGGGGGGAACTGTTTTTAATTGTCCTTTGCATTATAGACAAGCCCCTATAAAATGAGCAATTATAAAACCACCACACACACACACACACACACACATACACACACACACACACACACACACAATCAGTGTTCCAGGGTTCTGTCTGAGAGGCACTGATGGGGTCAAGACAGGAACCTGAATTTTTCACAAGTCAGTCTGCCCTCTTTCCACCCTGCCTGGAGAGTCCAAGTCTGCTCTCTGGACTTGAATCTGAACATCCAGATTCCCTCACGCACTGCCCAAGTGCATCTGGGGTCGCTGGCACCTGCAGGCACCCACCCTACTTCCCGGGGTTACAGGCATCTCCTGTGGTGTGGACACATCAGCCCAAGGTCCAGGCACCTCCACGTAATTCAGTCTGATCTTGGCAGCCTCCTGGCCCCTAGGCCCCCCACACCATACTTCCTATCCCCCCATGTGTGTATTTGGGCAGTCCCCCCACTATCCCCGCCCTCCTGGACTGACTGACTTCCCAGCTCCCTCACCCAGTTCCTTCCAGATCGCCTTCGGCCTCGTCTGCGGCTGCCCCGCTTACTCGCAGCCTCTGCTGGGCCGCCAGGAGCATGATGCTTCATTTATTTAGGATGAATTATTTACACCCTGCCCACTTCCAGAAAGGGGCCGAGGTTGGCGGGCGTCGCAGGGTGCATGAACAAGGAGGCAGCTGGAGACACAAGCCGAGGACAGACACCATAACCGGGGGCCCTGGATTTAAGGCTGGGGGGATCAGAACCTGGAGTCAAATCTTTCAGCAGCCAGAAAGAACATATGGGGTTGGGTCCTGGGTGTGGAAAGAGACGGGGGGGGGGGGTGGTCCCCACACCTGATCTCCCCACGGCCCTCCCCAGCCTTAGCATCTGTGAACACGCCAACAGGGCGGTACGTGCATCCGTCAGGCGGGCGCCGGGCCTGATTGGGTTGCTCCTGCCGCACTCTGTTTTAATTTCCCTGTTCTGATTCACCTTCATGGTCTGTGCCGGCTCCCTTTGTCGGCACAACTTTAAATCTGGAGACATAAATCTTGCAGCAGCGTGTCAGCTGGCAAGATCATTAGTAACAGCATTATTGACCCCAGGAAGTCGGAGGCTCACGGCTAGCCGCGTCTTCGCTGTCCTGTCCCAAGTGCTCCATGGGAAGGAGGGCAGAGCAGACCAGCCAGTTTCACAGATGGGGACAGTGAGGCTCCTGGAGATGGCTTACAGCCCAGGTCCCATGGCGGTGAGAGACAAAGGAGGGTGGGCCATCACCTGGGGCGGGTGTCTCTGGATGCCAGGCCTCCCTGCACCCAGCAGCCTTCTGCCCCCGTCGTCTCTCCATGGGGTGGCAGTGCTGGGCAGTGACATTTTCATGGGTCCAGGAAGCAGCACCATCACCGCCCCCCTGACCACACACACACACACACACACACACACACACACACACACACACACACACACACAAACCGTGCTCTTGTCAAGTAAAGGAATGGATAAAGAAACGTGGGCATGAGCCAGGGAAAGAATGATGGCATGAGAACCGAACGAATGAAGGAGTGAGAACCGAACAAATGAAGGCAGGAGAACCTCTTCCCCAAAGGAGCCATGGGTCCCTATAGGTGCTCTTTCTGGATGCTTGCTCCCTCCTGCCCATCTGCACCGGAAGGAACCTAGTGCAAGCCCCTGGCCTGGCTTCCTGTGCCTCGGCCCGCCCACTCTCGGGGCCAGCTCCTTGGCTCCTTGGAGCTCCAGGGCGTGACCAGGAAAGTCCATCCCTAGTCCCCCATCTCTGGGTCATCTCCCACTCCATCCACTTGGCCCACAGAGCCTGCCTTTAATATCTCCCCTCCTCCTCCCCACACCCTTTTTTTTTTATGAATCCAGAAGGTGGAAGCATCTCATGGATTATTAATGTGCTAAATGGCTCCCCTGGAGACCAGTGCCAAGAAATGGCTCCGACCCGCCCCGGATTACTGGCCTCAATTCTCTTTCTTAGAGAGCAACAGCAAGGCCCATGCTTCCGGCTGTGCCCGCTCTGTGCCCAAGGGTGTGTCGCCCTCCCAACGCTGCTTGGTCCACAGTCTGGAGCCCCCGCGCCCAGTGGGCTGGGCTCTGGCGCCTCCTGGCCACGTGGACATGGGCCCTGGGGTCCCACAGGCAGCTGTTGTGTGTCCTCGGCCAGTCTGGCCGGAAAGCCCCAAGCACCCCTGACACCCCACCCCAAGGTCTGTGGAGCCCCAATAAACAGCCGCTGTTGTCGAGGCCGTGTCGGGGCTGGTGTTCCAGCTCCCACGGCGCCTTTCATCAGAGTCTGCTCCTCACAGAGGACTTTGTGTCATCAAAACAGCAGCTGCTGCAGCCTCGTCCTCTGCAAAAGTGCTTTCACTTAAACACAGAGGCGACTGCGCTGAGTCTCAGAACGGCACGCAACACGGAGCAGCGGGTCCCACTCGGCCTGCGAGAAGTGGGAGGGGGCGAAGGCTGGGGGAGGTCCAGCATCCCAGTCACGTCCCAGAGCACTGGGGTCGGCCACGAGACCCACTTCGGGCCTGTTTCCAGTCAGGGTGAGGAGGACACGGGACCCGGGGATGGCCCCAAGCCCCCTGCCCAGCCTTCAAAATCAGAGTCAGCCTGGATGCAGGCCCACCACACGCAGCTCAGTAAGAAACAATGGGCTGGGGTCTCCACCACAGTGGCACCAAGAGAGTCACAGGAGAAAATCAAGTCGGAAGACACAAGCTCAGTCCCCACCAAGCAGGTGGCATCGGAGGACAGGCTAGAGCGAAGGGTCTCTGGAGCCCACCGCTCCGTTTCGGAGAACAAATCACTCAGAGCCCCCCTCCCCAGCAGCTGCCCCTCCCCCCTGAACCTGTGGTTCCTCAGCCCCCTGGACCGTTCCAGTGCTCTTCGGAGATGCCGTGGCCCAGGCTTGGGGACATGCTGGAATGTAAATGGCAAAGGTCTGGCTCCAGTGGGTGGTGGGGGGGGAGGGTGGTTCTGGATTTGGTTCTTTATATACCAGGAGTGTGTCAAGCAATGCCTAGGGGTGAGAGGGGAGTTTACTCCTGGGGACACTCCGCCGTCTGGGCTGGTTCTCGCAGTGCTGGGTGCCACCAGGACCCCATCAGGACGTGCTGGAGGCAGGGGGCATGGCCTGCACGGGGATTAAACTTGGGAGCCATGAGCGTGCAAGGTATGTGACCGCTGACCCGGGGCTATCTTCCTGGATCCTCATTGGCTGGTCGGTTTTTTTGTTTTGTTTTGTTTTGTTTTGTTTTGTTTTGTTTTGTTTTTGCTTTTTGGGTCACACCCAGCGATGCTCAGGGGTTACTCCTGGCTCTGCACTCAGGAATTACTCCTGGTGGTGCTCAGGGGACCATATGGGCTGCTGGGATTCGAACCCGGGTTGGCCGCGTGCAAGGCAAACGCCCTACCCGCTGTGCTATCACTCCAGCCCCGGCTGGTTGGTTTTTGATGTCAAAATCAAGCGTGACTTGGACCTCTCAGAAATCCGGGCCTAAAGTGGGCCAGAACGCAGCTGCCAGCAGTCTAGCAGTCCAGCGCACAGCACACGCTCCCGGCTAGTCCTCCTCGCCCCCACGCTCTCACGGAGCTTCTCCCAGGAGACAAGCCAATACACACATTGTGGGAAGGCCCTGAGGTGCAGTCAGACAGACCAGGGGCTGGGAAACACAGGTCCAATTCAGGTCCAGCTCAACAACCTACCTGGGCCAGGCCGGGCTCTGCGGGCTCCAGGGATGGACAAACTGCGTCCACTCACTATTGACCTTTCATCCCTTGGGGGTTCGGGCGGTATTGCATGCCGCCAGACTGCTCTGATCTGCTCCCCGAGGCGGCTCTCCCCTCACACAGGAAGGATGGCCTCGGACGAGCTGAGACCATCACCCAACACACCTCAGACACGGCTGGCGGGGGTTCAGGCTCAAAAACCGGTGCTGGCTCTGTGCAAACCTAAGCCAGGATTCTGAGAGGGTCTGAGAGCATTTAAAGGCCAGAGAATGGTGAAAATCTACAGGAGCAGGAGGTGGGGATCGTGTGCCCTGAGTGGAGCCCATGGCGGCCCCTGGCTCCCATCTTTGGCACTGCCTGGTCCCCCGAGCACCAGTGCGAGTAGCATTAAAGGCTCCGGACAGCACAGAACCCCGCGGCATAGAGCTGACTGACACTCTCTGGGCGTGGCCCGGACTCCCAAGCCCCCGCTGGGTGTGGTGGCAAAATCAAAACCAAAACCAGAAAGGAAACCTGTGTTTAGAGATGCGAACGGTGGGCTCTGGGCGAGAGGTGGGGGGCTTTCAGCTCCCCCTTCCCTGGGGGCTGCCTCGGAGATCCCCCTGGGGTTCCAGATCATCCCTCGGCAGGACATCCCCTTCTGCCAGTCAGTGCCCCCCTCCTGGTACAGTGTCTGAGCCCGGGTGAGGGTGGGAACAACCAAGCCCAGGCCCAAGGCAGCTCCAAGCTCCAAGGGAGGGCTGTGAGGGCCAGGGAGCGCACGGGAAGCATGAGGGCTGCTCAGAGGAAGGTATGCAGGGTGCAAGCTCAGCCTGGCCACGTGTAAGGGCACCCTCTTGTCATGCCAGGCAAGGGGTTATTTGCCCATGCTGCCCGCCCACACCTGCACAGGCTCTCTCGCCTGGCTAGGCCTGTTTCTGGTCAGTGTAACGAAGGGGACATTCTCCACTGCAGGAGAAGCAGGGACATTCCCGCACCACCAGGGCAAGCTCGGGTCAGAGGGGTCCTGCACTGTACTGGCCTTTCACAGGGGACCCAGAACTTTCTCCTGCACATGTGTTAGGGGACCAGCAATCTCCTGCGTATACGAGCCTTAAGGCAGCAGAGGGAGAAGTCTCTCCCTCCCCGCAGCTCCCTGCTTGTTCTGGGGTCCAGAGAAGCTCAGTCCCCCGCCACTGCTCAGGCCCCAGTGTGCTCCCGGGTGGCTTCCCCGGGGGGGGGGGGTCTTCTCCCAGCGGGGAGACCAGAGCTGAGCTCCCCTGCCTCCAGGCAGGATGGGAAGACGGGAGAGGGACTGAGTCCGTGGGTCGTTCTCCAGCTCCGGGCCGCGCGTCAGGGCTGGGACCATCTTAGTCTCTCCTCCGCACAGCAACCACGAAGCAAGAAAGCCGGCAAAAGGCAAAAGTTAAAATTAACCGACTTCAGCACCGGGTGAATCGTCAGCCCCGTGTTGCGCAAAGCCCTATTTCTGTAGCACCAGGAAACAGAAACAACTGATTCCACATTCCAGGCCAGCTCTGTCCGGCAAGCATTGTTCCTCCAAAGGGCAGCCCGAGCTCCTGTTCAATTACACAAATTACATGCATTTTCCCATTTGCAGAACTCCGCTGCGGAGTCCGGCTTTGAATAAGTGAAGGGTTTCATCACGTCCCCTGGGCACAGCCGCCCAACCCTATCTCTGCACGCCAGCCCAGCCTGCCCAAACGGGGACGGTCTGGGAAGCTCCCCCACACCCACCCCAAGGGCTCATAACAAATGGGACGGCGGCAGGAACAGTGGGGAGAGAAACCCAGCTGCAGAGCTGTTCCCTCTCGGGATCCAGACCTTGGGTACAGACCCCCGGCGCCCTGTTCTCAAGGCCGGGAGAACTCAGCTGGGCTCATCCCAGCTTCTGTGTCCCTTGTGCCAGGCACCATTCCTGTCCCAGGCCCTGGTACTGGCCCTCTGTGCCCAGCTGAGGCCTGAATCACACCAAAGACCTGATGGCAGATGTCTCAGGCAGCTGTGGACCAATTATACCTCCAATTATACCCAAGGCTACTAGAGCCCCCTGAGGTGGGGAGTGGGGGGCGGGTATTACTCATCTGAAGAAACACTGGTCTAGAGACGTGGGCCCTTGGGCAAGTGACTCAGTCCTGGGTGCCTCTGTCTCTTTATCTATAAAATGGAAATAGTAGCACCTATAACATCCAAGCGTGATCAGGACTAAATGAATTACTGCAAACATGAATGAACCCATAACATTGTCTGGAAAGCACTAAGTCCCATGTACATGTGTACACACATTTTTGTAGATAGTAAACACATTAGTGTACATATTAATACAGTTTAGCTTTAGCACTACTACTTATTTACTTGCTTACAGCCAGTCTCTGTCCGCGAGTGTTAGCTTCAAAGGTCCACAGATAGTGTCCATATCTGTCCTGCTCAGCCCAACAACCCCAGTATTAACACAAACTCTGGGCACATGGTATCCTGCCCATTATACTTGCTAAATGGATGGCTGGGTGAAGGATGATGGATGGAGAATGGAGAGGTGATGGGTGACAAATGGGTGATGCTGGTGCATAGGTTGGTGGTGGAAGGGTAATGGATGAATAGGTGATAGAGTGGGTGGGTAACACATGGATGAGTGGATGGACAGATGATGTCTGTATGGATGGCTAATGGATAGACTGGGGAGAGTGATGGGTGAGTGATGGTTGGATAGTTTATGAATGAATGGATGAAAGAAAGATGGTGAGTGATGGATAGACGACAGTGGGTAATTCAGGGAAGGAGGAAGGGATAGAGGGAGGGAAGGAGGGAGGGAGGGAAGAAGGAGGGAGGGAGAGGAGGGGGAGGGAGGGAGGAAGGAAGGAAGGAAGGAAGGAAGGAAGGAAGGAAGGAAGGAAGGAAGGAAGGAAGGAAGGAAGGAAGGAAGGAAGGAAGGAAGGAAGGAAGGAAGGAAGGAAGGAAGGAAGGGAGGGAGGGAGGGAGTGGACATGGGTGACAACCTCTTCCCGGTGGTCACAGCATTCTACACTGGTGAGCATCACCTGAACATATTTGCTTCTGAGAAAATAATTGGCCCAGCATCTTCAGCCCCGGGAAAAGCTTGACCAAGGGGAAAGTCAGAAGGACAAGAGGGTTTCAGCGGGGGAGGAACACTCGGTAGGGCACAGTGAGAGCAGGCACAGAGGCTGAAGTGCAGGTGCATGTAGGGGTGCAGAGCTGGGCTCTCTGCACGGGGCTAGGGCAGGGTGAGTGGCAGTGGCTGGAGGTGTCCCTGAACAGGCAGACCGGTGGGGCATCAGTACTGGCAGTCAGGTGAGGGAGTGTGCTTCATTCAGACACACAGCAGAGGTGTTGAGCTGTCTCTTTTGGCGTCCCACTGAGGGGACTGCCAGGATGGGCCCAAGAGGGGGAAGCAGAAAGTGAGGCTAGAAACATCCAGAAAGAAGGGGAGGGGGGAGGCCTGGGCCAGGCAGGTGGGGGAGGCTGTGGCCAGGAGCCCTCCTGGAAAGGACGTGGTGGCCAGTCACGGACAGCGCCTGGCCAAAGGCAACCCAGGCCTTACCTGCACCAGATTCCAGCCTTGGAGGGACTCGGCGATGATGGACGTGACAGACGGACAGACGCCCCCAAACACCATCAGGTGGTTCGGTCCATATTTTATTGCGTCGTAGAAGGCTTTCAATCCTTTCGCATTATCACACTGTGAGCAACACACAGAAAAAGGGTCCGGATTAGAAACGGCTTTTCTCAGGCACAAGTCCCGTCCGTAGATTCACACCCACAAAACCTCCTCTTGGGAACCTCCTGTCTGGGGTGCCCCTGAGCCAGCCCCCAGCCCATGCTGCCAGCTCACAGACGTGACCGTGGCATCTTGCATCGTTCCTCTCTTGCCCTCTTGGCTCCCTAAATCCAGGGTTCTGTGGGGGCGGGGAGGGTAGGGGGGAGGTGTCCCTGCAGAGCACACTCAGGAAAGTGTCCCAAATGCCCCAGCACAGGGCCAACCCTCCCATGACCGTGGATGTTCTAAAAGAAGGTGAGTTTAGACCCACAATATGGAACCACACAAGGCAGAAAGATGCTGAAGTGTGGGTGAAACGGTGGCGTTCTGGACGTGTCGTGCGTTGCCGGGAGAAAGCAGCAGAGCCCTGAGAGGGAGGCCAGGAAGCTCATGCGGCCTCGCACGCAGCCAAGCCTGGCCGGATCCCAGGAACCTTGTGGCACCATTGGCAACACCATGTCCTCGGGCCCTTGCACCGAACCACTGGCCCACTTGGCCCCCAGGAGGGGCCAGGAGGGACCAGGAGGGACTCTGGCCCCTCGACCAGTGTTATTTTGACAGGTTGGGTCCACGGGACCGGTGAGAGAGCTGGCCGTGGCAGTCCACCCACCCCTACCCACCCGTCGCACACCAGACAGGGAAGCAAGACAGGCCCTAGAGGGAGGAGGAGGACGCGGAGCCGTATGAACCGATAAGACAAAGACAAGGCACGGGCTCCGGGAGCCTCTGCAGGGAGAAGACTCACCTTACGGCAGTCAGGCTCGGATCCATGTTCCTTAAGGGGCAGGGGTGAGTGGGAGCAGCCAGACTCCTCCTCCCGCTGTGGCTCTCTGTGACCCAGATCCCCAACTCCCTCCAAACCATCGTTCTCGGGAGCTTGTTCAAGCGTGGGTTTCCTGGCCTGGGGTCTGGGGCCACTCCCTCGGATTCTTGGCCAATCTGTTGGCTGAGCCACGCTGGAGGACGTCATGGTCATGGGGTCCGGGGGGATTGGGAACCACTAGAGCCCCCCTGGGAGTGCTCTGGAGGCCTCCAGGGCTATACCCGGCGATGCCTAGAACATCCTGCAGTGCCAGGGCTCAAACCTGAGATGCAAGGCATGCACCCTAACCCCAGAACGAACTCCCTGGTCCTCCGAGGATTCGGAGGAGTCAGCAGCCCCCTGCAGTGCTCAGGGACTGTCCCTAGCTCCGTGCTTGGGCTTGCACCCAGCACTGCTTGGCAGGGACATGAGGTGCCAGGGATGTAAGCCAGGACCCCAGGAATCCCACGGGCAAAGTCTGCACACGGCCCGCTCCTGCCTACCTCGACCCTCCCCCCACACATACACATACCATTTTCATTTCACCCATTAATAAGAAATGATGGAGCAGATTCAAAGGATAATTTGACAGAAGGATTTTTAGAGTGAATGCAAAGAGAAGAAGATTGCTAAATTAGTTACAAAATGGGCTCATGTCCGACAGGCAATGAAACTGTTGGCAGCCCTGGCAGACAGAGACAACCAGGAACAGTCAGTCCAACTGACCCATTTGAGGAAAGTTTCCTGGGTCCTAAATCCCTGTAGCTGGGCATCCCCTAGGCAGTGGGGTTGGAAATGTGGAAAGCTACAGACAAGAACTACTCTGGGTATAAAACTCCCAGCCCTGCTTATCAGTTGCACAGGAGAAGCCCGGGGAGAGGGTCCTGCCTCTACTCTAACTCATTCCTCACCTCTCTCCCCCTTACCCTCTAGTTCATGCTCATCAACCTCCTTATTGTCAGGGAAATCCTGACCTAATTCCTGCTGCTGCCCCTGGACCTTTGCACTTGCTTTACCTCAGAAATGAGACTTCTCCTCATTCAGCAAGGCTGCTACCACTCAGGGCTGTGCACCTTACCTCCACGCTCACGTGCCCAGACACATTCCCTAAGAGGATCAGAGATGTCTTGTCTGCTTTTCCTCTGTGTGTTGACTGGTCGCTCAACTAGACTGTCACCCCCACCTTCTATCCCATCCATCTATGTGCAGAAATATTTTTTATCATGATCTCCCAGCCCCCTTCAGTAAGCACTCAGCAGGAGCCAGACTGAATGTCAGCAGGGGCCCTGCTCGCGGGTCTGTACCCACTTTCTCATTCCACTCCCACACCTCCCTCCTTAGCCCTGTCTTCCTCTCAGTCCTGCACCTCCATCCTCCCCCCCTGCACCCCGCATCCCCTTCCCTCTGTGGGACCTGAACACGGGAGCCGAGTGGCTGGGGCTGTGCACCCTTCTCTTTGATGGCAAAGAGGCTGAACTTGCACCCACAGGCTAAGCTGATGGGGACACACAGATGAGCCCCCCCGCAGGTCCTGGCCTCTGGGAACTCATGTCCAGCAGAGGCGGAGACACAGAGCCGCGGGGGACAGTGAGACTCAGAGGAGAGAACCAGGGAGGACTTAGTAGTGTGCAGAGGGGCGGGTGCTGGAGACTGGGCAAGGAGGGTGAAGCAGCCCCTGTCCAGCTGGGGGTGGGCGGAGCTGAGCACCAAGCTCCAGAACCTGCATTGGAACCTGCAGCACCACCACAGGTAGGAACTGCATTTGCTGTGAGGTTGTTGCTGCTGTTTGGTTGCTGCAGTGGGGGTGGGGGTGGGGGTGGTGCTGCTCAGGGGCTAGAGCCTTCACTCGGTGGTGGGCTCAGGGCAAAGTGCTGGGGATCAAACCTAGGGCATCACACATACAAGGCAAGTGTTCTACCATGTAAGCCATCTCCCTGACCCTCAAGAATTTCATTTAAAAAAATTTTTTTTGAGAGATAGTACAGTGGGTAGGACAGTTGCCTTGCACGTGGCTGACCCAGGTTCAATTCCCAACATCCCATATGGTCCCCGGAATACCACCAGCATATAAGTCCTGAGTGCAAAGTCAGGAGTAACTAACCTATGAGCATCACCAGGTGTGGTGCAAAAGGCCAAAGATTTTTTTAAATGTTATTTAGGAGCTTAAGTGAAATACAATGGGTAAGGCACTTGCCTTGCATGTATCCAACCCAAGTTCAATCCATGGTGCCCTATACGGTCCCTGCAGCACCCAGGAATGATCCCTGAGCACAGAGCCAGGAGTGAGCACTGAGCACCACCAAGTGTGGTCCAAAACCCCAAAAATAAATAAATAAAATAGAAATGTTATTTTATTTTAAATGGGTCAGGTTCTCCAGACGCCAGCTAAATTTTTCGGCATGGGCAGCTCCTCGCAGAATGTCTCCACACTGAGAACTAAGCCGCGGCCCCATGCTCGCCCAGGAGGGGAAAGGTATTTCTCTCTCTCGCCTCTTCCTTGCCGGGGGTGAAGGGCATGGTGACTGCCATATTTTGACGACCACAGATGGGGTTTACAAGCTTACAATGATCCAATATCTGGAAGAAATCTCCCTGGACTTAGTTGCTTAAGTACAGAAATCCAAAACGTCATATCTCTTCACAACAGGTCTGACTCTAGTGGGGTACTCCTAACAATAATAGTGAGGTTTGTGTTGAAATATTGAATGTAACCAAAGTGAACAGAAAGTAAAGTGAAATCTATCAGTTACAAGGTGGGTGTGTGTGTGTGGGGGGGGATCAGGATGGGAGGTGTACTGGTTTTTTTTTTTTTTTTGGTGGTGGGATATGGGCACTGGTGAAGGGACGGTTGTTTCAGCATTGTATAACTGAGACTTAAGCCTGAAAGCATTGTAATTTTCCACATGGTGATTCAATAAAATAAAATTCTTAAAAAAAAACTACAAAAAAATAAATGGGTCAAGTTGATCTTTTTTTTTTAGGACAAAAAAACGAAAGTAGAGAAGGGTGGAAGGTGAAAAGGAAAGGGGAGGAAGATTAAGTCTTTATTGTTTCCTGAGGTCTTCTGTTGCCTGAAAGCTACACCTTCCACTCTCAGCGAGGTACAAGGATATAAAACAGAGCAGTTCATGTTTTCATTGTTCCTACCATGATTTACCGAATCACTTCCCGTTTTAATATATTCCTGTAATGACTTTAGCTTGTTTTCTAATCTGTAGCTAATGACAATGATAATATAGTACACCAAGATTTATAATCAAAGTTGCATTCAAATCATATCAGCCACAATGAACTTATTAATACTCGTTTGCTCAGCAAACATTTCCCCAGTACCTCGTTCATGCAAGATTCCATAGAATAATGTTGTTCTGGCTTCTCACCAGCACATAATTTCAAAGGATGTCAGCTTGAGGAGAGGAGTATTTGATGACCAGTACTGGAGCTGGAAGAATCTCCCAGGGGCAGGAATCTTTGCCTGACTTGGTTTTCGCCAGGCTGGGCATCGAGTCGGAAGTTCAGCGCCTGTGACCTTGGCTCCTGTATCTGATCATCAGGAATATGTGATGTCATGAGGCAAGGGGGAGTCCGCAGGTGCAACTAAAGCCAATAACCAGCTAACCCTTGATGTTTTATTCTGGCGGGTGGTCACCAGCCAGCAGGTGTGCCCCTAAAAACTGAGATCTTGACTGACCGAAGCCGAAGGGAATTGCGAGTCCCAATGAGGCATGAACTGGGGGTGCCATGGTTGGTTTGGAGATGAAGGGTGCCGCACACCACAAAAATGGAAACCTCGCTCCTGCAAACTCAAGAAACCAAATTCTACTGACCGCCTGCATGAGACCCCAGCCCAGCTGTCACCTGGATTTGGATGAAACCCAGAGCAGGTCCCGGCAGAGCTGGGCAGGGCTGGGACTGTTGGGGAACTGTTTTTCCCCAACATGCCCAGACACGTCGCTCACTGGGTCCGGGAAGACACAGGGTGAAGGATGATGGGTGCTCGGAGAAACCACTCCAGGAGACAGCTGATGGCCACTCACTTTATTGTCAACTACATACAACTACACACATATTTTATAGAGGGTCTCGGCTTAAGAGGATGGTCCAGGGGCTGGAGCGATAGCACATTGGGGAAGGCGTTTGCCTTGCACACGGCTGACCTGGGTTCGATCTCCGGCATTCCATATGGTCCCCTGAGCACCACCAGGAGTGATTCCTGAGTGCAGGGCCAGGAATAACCCCTGAGCATCGCCGGGTGTGACCCCCAAAAAAAAAAAAAAACAAGAGGATGGTCCAATCACATAGAGTTTAGCTTTACTGACCTATCACCTTTCCAACTCTGCTTTGCCCTGGTCCAATCCCAATTAGGGATAGACACTGCAGTTAGGAATGCAGTTAGGTGACAATTCTTGGGGGATGAGACCAAACCCCAGGTCCCTGGTGTTGTAAAATGCGTCCAGATACTTCCTACAGGGACCGGTCTTATCTGCTCTGGTGCTTGTTGCCATGCTCCACACTGGACTATGGGCCACATACCATCAGGCAATATACACAGCCAAGGTTAGGGGCCCCGGGACTCTGGTTATCGCTCCCAGCAGCAACAGATGCACCAAAACAGGGAAGCAACTTGGGAAGGTTCAAAAGAGGCAAGTGAGGATCCTTACAGCCAAAGATGCTCCAGCCGCGGCCGACCCAGGTTCAATTCCCAGCATCCCATATGGTCCCCTGAGCACCGCCAGGGGTAATTCCTGAATGCATGAGCCAGGAGTAACCCCTGTGCATCGCTGGGTGTGACCCAAAAAGAAAAAAAAAGATGCCCCAGCCAAAGGACTGGCCTGATGCTTTTCTACTTAGTTCTGTAATTCATTTTTATGGTTTAGGTGATTTAAATGGTCACCAAATGAGCCTCCACCACCCCAATGTCCCCTCCAGCCCATGGCTCCTTCCCTCCACCCCTCCCCCTACTATTTGTTGATTGCCAACTATGGTTTGGTGCCCACTGTTCCTCCCTCAGCATCCCCACGTGCTCCAGACCACCCACTTTTGCTCCCATGTTACTTCCCAGAAGCCTGTGTGTTCCTCTCCTCTCCCCGCACCCCAGCACGCTCAGATCTGTATTCTAGCATCCGACGAGGCTTATTATGGATTGATATTGTCCGTACCCTTGATTCATTTCTCTCTATATCACAGGCAAGTGACGTTTTAGATAAGATCCGTTGTGTTCTGCTGGGTGTTGAAATGTTTCTCTGCCGTACAGTGATCAATCTTGGGAGCATTTTGTTTCACTGTCCTAGTGGCCACACAGAAGAGCCGCCCCCAGGGTCAGCTTCTGTGCCCTGCCCTCATCCTTCTGGCCCTTCCTGGCATGTGACAGAAGCCTCCCGTGAATGGGGCCCCTCCCGTACGCAGGTGCCTCCAGGACCGGGGACACTTTCCCTCTGTCCTTCCAGGGGTGGGCGTCGGGTGCCACAGTCATCTCAGTGCTCCAGAGTAGCCTCCAGACCCATCCATGACCCCATGACCCCCTGGCACCCCTCGTGACCCTGTGGACCCATCCATAACTCTCTGAGAGTCCAGTACTTTGCTCCCTTCCCACACCTGTGGACCTGCCCTCGTCCATGGACCTGAACCAGGGGTTGAAGGCCACCGACCTAGAGAGCTCAGCTCAGGGGTGAAGGGAAGGGTAGAACTAGCAGCATTCTAGAAACGCATCCCCCTCCCCCCAGGATACGGGCAGGGGTCCAGATCTCTTGTCATCAACACTCCAAACCGCCTCGGTCACGTCAAGTTTGGCCACACCGCCACCCCTCTTAACGAGGGCATCTCTGCAGTGAGCAGCAAAGCACAAATCCCAGGACCCTGTCTGGCCACCTGACATGCCATGCTGACCTTCGTCCTCCTTCCTGACGCTCCGCCTCCTTACCGCGCAGGCTCTGCGTCCTACTTCTCAGACTGCTCAGCTGACCTAGGGGGAGTCTTTGTGGCTGAACCAGCTGGGAGATTTTCTCAGAACCTGGGACCCCCAGCGCTTCATGGGGGAGCAGCCAGGGGGAGGGGCTCTGGGCTCCTCAGCATCCCCCCCCCCCCAGCTTCAGTGTGACTCTATTCCACACACAGCGCCAGGCATCCTACATCACACCTCCCTCGGGAAGAGAACTGCGGTGCGAAAAGCAAAGAAAATGTTTCAAAAGCACTCTAGAGGGCCTTGCCTAGGTCTGGCTATTGCCTCTGGGCCCCGGCAGGGGAGGGGGGGTGTGTAACACACAGGCTCAGCTATACAAACCAGCATGGACACACGCACTTGGCCGCTCCTGCAACGACTCCGGAGCACCAGGACGGCCCGGAAGCCGCTCGCCAGCCTGCGTTTCGTAGGCCTGCTTTCCCCAGGGCCTCCTTGCAGACACTTCGCCTGGCTATTTCACAAGGACGTGTCCTAGCGTCCTACATTTCACGGGTCAGCTCTTCCTCTATCCAGGGCTCGGGGAGGTTCCCTGGGTGGCTGTGCACAGCTGTCCCTGCCCTGCGAACTTCCCACCCGCGCCTACTGTAGGCGCCAGGGAAACCTGGGAAGCTCCTTTGGCCCCGACTGAAGGTGCCCGCTGGCACTCAGAGTGCTTGCTCCTGGGACAGAATGATCAGTGGCAGACGTTCCTTGTGGCAAGTTGCCTTTGCAGCCTTTTGGCTTTGGTCAAATCACTCCCGGAGTTCTACTTTGGGGAGAGATAAAACAACGGCTGGGGCTTTGCACACAGGGTTCGATCCCCAGCACCGCAGGGTCCTCCAGCATGGGCAGGAACAGGGGGAGCCCCTGAGCACCACCAGGGATGGCCCCAGAACAGGTAAGGTCAGAAATAAATAAGGGGACCCTGGTGTCCCAGAAGAAAGGCCGGGCTTCATCCTGTTCTATTCCTCCCGCCTTCCCAACGAGAACCCCGCCGCCCCCACACACATCGCCAGTATATTCTGAACGTTGGCAAGGCCCCACCTGGCTGGCAGACAGGTTGGCCTTCTCATGCCACAGTTCAAAGGTCACTGCCCAGCTTATGCCCCTGAACTGAGGCTCTTGCACACAGCTGGCCCCTGGCCCCGCCGCCTCCCGTCCCTCAGGTCTCCAGGATTCCCAACCCACCCCGACTCCCACCGCTCTGCTCATGTTGCCTCCATGGCCACTTTCCCCCGAACCCTGTGCTTCTATCCTCAGAGCATCTCTGTCCCCTAAGGACAGACGTCACAGGGAATCCATCATCCGTTGGACCCAGAAGCTCTGAAAATTCAGCACTGACATCTGGGAACAGATCCCAGAACGATGAAAAATCCTCTTTTTTTTTTTTCTTTTTAATGAAAAAGTGGGACTCTTGAATAAAATTCATTTTCATTTAAATCTCATTTTTCAAGCATTAGAGTACCTTTTTTGACTTAAAATGTTCGAAGGAAATGTTGCCAAGCGCTAACATGTAAAAAATGCCAAGAAAATGTCAGAGTTAATAACGACCAATTTGAATCGAGGAGTGATTCACGCGGAATTGAAGAACTTTAAAGCTAATGTGTCCATCCTGCCGCCTCCGTGCTCCCTGTCCGAGGAGCACCCCCTCGGTCCTCCCACCCTCCTCACTGTCAGTGGCCAGCTCCGCTGCTGAAGAAGTGCCTGGGCTGGCCCTAAAACCACCCTCCCCTGGCAGTACCAGCCCAAGTTCTCATCTGAAAACAGAGGCCAGCAAACATTTCCCATCAAGAACCAGACAGTATAATCTCTACTTCATATCCTGAAATTTTTTTTCAAAAAAATATATTTGAAGCTATTTTGTTGGCACAGATCATTAGAATTATATAAGTTACTAGATATCATCTATTATGCTCAGTTGACTTTAATTCTAATATTAATTTTAAAAGAAGGGACAGGGGCTGGAGCAATAGCACAGCGGGTAGGGCGTTTGCCTTGCACGCGGCCGACCCGGGTTCGATTCCCAGCATCCCATATGGTCCCCTGAGCAACGCCAGGGGTGATTTCTGAGTGTAGAGCCAGGAGTAACCCCTGTGCATCGCCAGGTGTGACTCAAAAACCAAAAAAAAAAAAAATTAAAAGAAGGGACATCTGACATTAACATTCATATCTAACCTGATAGTTTTACTGGTGTATCACTATTATATTTCCTCCTCATTCTCCCTTTTTACTTTTGTTTAATGTATATATTTTATAAGTATTCGTAGTTATATATTTTTGTAATTTAATGTAAACAACTATTACTAAAAAAAAAAAAAAGAACCAGACAGTAAATATTCCAGGCTTTGCCCACCATATGGCCTCTTGGTGCAGCGCTCCCGTCCCTGGGAACATGACCCATAAATGAAGGAACCTGGCTGCATTTCAGCGGGATTTTATTGGGTCAGCTTAGAACTTCACAGAACACGTACCATCTCCTACTCCCTAGGAAAGCCCTTCACACCCAGCTGCCCTAACTTCCAATCCCCCGTTAGACACAGTGTCAGACGCTTTTCTAGGTGGGCTGTGCTCTAGAAAACGCTCATGCTCCAGAAAAATTAGTTTTAGGATGCCCCCTCCACCCCCCAAAACCCATTTGCCCCAGGCAGAGAAGTAAGACCAACTGACACGAATGTGCAAGCACTCTGTTAGCCTGGCACTAAATTCACAAAAATGACCTTATTGGTTCTTATGATGACAAGGGGGCTTTTATGAAGATTTCCATTTGATTGTGAAGAAAACTGCGGTCCAGAGAACTAGACTGATTTGTCCAAAACCATATCCATGGTACGGATTCAATCCCTTTAGAGTACTGATTCATTGTATTTATTTCTTTATTTTTGGTTTCTGGACCACACCCAGCTCTGCTCGGGGATCACTCTCGGCTCAGCACTCATGAATGACTCCTTGCTGTGCTAGGAAGCCACAGGGGATGCCAGGGATTGAGCCTGGGTCAGGCGTATGCAAAGCCTGACCCATACCCATTGCACTATCTCTCCAGCCCCAAGAGCTGATTTGTTTTCAAGGAGAATACGTTGCTCTGAAATATTTCACTCATAGCAAGGAATGTACCATCTATCTATAACCTGTATGAGAATCCAAAAAAAATCCAAAAATAATAAACCCAAGCCTCAGTTTATACCGTAGCAGCCGTGTGTGCACTGGGCAAATGTCTCTCCTTGACCCAGGGGACCCCAGTCTGAATTCTGTGTTGAGCATTTCCTGCCTCCCACTATTGGTTGACTCTGTGTCTGTGTTTCCTACACACGGTGTCATCTCGTTTGACTTGTTTTTTGAATGCATACCTCAGTGAAACCCCACGCTATCTGTTCTCCTAAACCTTGCCATGATGACTGCACACTGACATATCTGTTATAAATGAAGCTCCGTCCTCTCACTGTGACAGCCGAGTAGCACTCCACATGTGAAGAGGCTGTATGCCACTGATTGTGGGGGGGACATGGGTGACCAACATTCGGTCTGGTCGTGGCTGTGAGCAAGGTGGAGAAATGCCCCCGGCACACAGGTGCAGAACTTCTCTAAGGTTGAAACAGAAACGGAAGCAGGGCCGAACCACACATTTTCTCAAAATCATTTTATCCATTTGCATCCCCACCCGCAGCCACAGAGAAACCTCACTCTCTCACATCCCTCACAAAATTAATCCGTGCCAGTCCTGTAGTGAGTTGACCTGGTATTTCGATGAGCGCGTTCTCCGTGACTAAAGGGGGTAAGCCAGTTTTTCCTGCATGCTGCGGGGATGTTTGTGTTTCCTTTTAGAGCTGATGCCTTTGGCTGGTTTTCGATCGGTTGGTTGTTTTCTCTGATCTTGTTCCACGTGCTCCCAAGCTGAAGGGAAGAATCACCCCCCTACCTTCTGCTCACGTGCGTTGGTGGCCTCTCCAGCTGGCTTCAACCAGGCTCCTTCATACGGGGCTTATGGCCAAATGACCCAGTCAGCATGTGCAATCTGGGTAACCCAACACTGCGAGCATCTCGGGAAGAAAAAAACTAAAAAAAAAAAAATCTACTGGCTGGAGCGATAGCACAGCAGTAGAGCGTTTGCCTTGCATGCAGCCAACCTGGGTTCGATTCCCCTGCCCCTCTCGGAGAGCCCGGCAAGCTACCGACCGAGAGTATCTCACCCGCACGGCAGAGCCTGGCAAGCTACCCGTGGCATATTCAATATGCCAAAAACAGTAACAACAAGTCTCAAAATGGAGACGTTACTGGTGTCCGCTCGAGCAAATTGATGAGCAATAGGATGACAGTGACAGTGACTTGCTGATCAAATCAAACTAACCTAAAGATGAATCAAAATGTAGATCTCAGGAATGCAGAAGCAGTGAAAGGAGCAATGGTGAGAACTGGACCCATTCTATCAGAAACAACCAGCCACGTGCAGAGAGTAATGTAACACACAGATCAGAAAGCGAAGGAGGGAACAGGAGTTTATGCTTCCTGATTTCCTCTGCTTCCACCAAAGGACTTTAATCAGTAGCATCTAAAATTGCAATATGGAGTTTAAAAGCCAGGACTCTAACAACTTTGCAGTTTCTCATAATCTTTCATGACCCTTAGTTACATCAAAAACTAATATTTCCTGTAGTGAAGGCAGGAGTGGTTAATACTGAGCAATTCTTTCTGCTTTTACTTTGCCTTATTTTCTTCTGTTAGAGTCAAATAAATAGAATTTAGCATCAATTTTAAGTAGCATGTAATAATACTCCCTTTATTGTATTATTTCTGTACATCTTTACTAACACGCCTGGAAAGATGTCTTCAATGAGTCAGTGAATGGAAAAAGATTTCTTTGGTACCTGTTTTGCTTTGCTTGAAACTCTTTTATCCTTGTGGCGTCACAGTCGGTGGTGTTTAGGGAACCATGTAACGCCAGTGAATAAACCCAGAGTCTGTGCATTCAACGCCTATGCATCACCACTTGAGCTACATCCATTGCCCCTTGGACTTATTTTAAAAGCAATGTATTTTTAGGGGCTGGGAGAGATAATACAATGGGTAAGGGACTTTGCCTTATATGCAGCCGATACCAGTTTGATCGCTGGCATCCCATATGGTCCCCCAGCACTGCCTGGAGTGATTCCTGAACTCAGAGCTAGGAGTAACCCCGAGCACCAGTGGGGGTGGCCCCAAAACAAAACCCAAACACAGAGAACACATATTTTATAAAAACATAAGTCATTTTTTTAAGCTGGTAGCTTTCTTCATCCAGGATGTGTTGTTGTTTTTGTGAACACATTCAGCAATGCTCAGGGCTTCCCCCGGCTGTGAGCTCAGGGATCACTCTGACAGGGTTCAGGGACCCGTATCTGGTGTCCAGAACGGAATCTGGGTCGGCCACGTGGAAGGCAAGCACCTTAACCTCTGCACAATCTCTCCCGCCCCTCCTAATTCTTAGCCAGCCGCTGAAGTCTCCCTCTGCGTGTTGTAGGGCAGTCTTTCCGAGCCCAAACACGGGACTCTACATCTATAATTACTAAGTCATATTGTTTGCCCAGCACCACGGCCAATTAAATTAAATAGACACTACATTGTCTCGCCATCGAAATGAATCCCTTCCAACATTTTCTGAGCATCCACAAAGTGGCAGGAGAAACATAAGTTAATCCCTATGACATATAAAAATCTCCGAGGAGAGCAGATATTTGAGCAACCTCCACTGACGAGCTACATGTGGACGTCAGAGCAGCAACGGGGGCGGCACACGGGCCCCGGGGAGCCAGCGCATGCCTGGGCCAGGCACCACTCGAACCCCCCCCACGATTCACTCCTCCACCTGGCCCCCCAGGAAGTGGGTCCTAACCCCGATTCCCGCCGTAGATGGAGAACCAGAGTGCCAGAGAGGCAAGTCCCGAGCCCAGAGCTGAACACAGCGAGTGGGGGGCCAGAATCAGGACTCGAGACAGCGAGTGGGTCCCTGCTCCGTGACACGTCGTAGGCTCTGCTCTTCCTGCGCCCGCAGACACCCACCCACCCGCCTCCCCTGCTGTGACAGCTGCCTCTGGGGAGCAAAGCGATGCCTGCAAAGGGACAGTGCTGCGTGCAGGACTGGACACCCAGGTCCTGCACCCTCCTTTTCACCCAAGTGTGAGAGGGGAGGCCCCCGTCTCCAGGGACAACCTCCCACCCCAAACCTTTAGCTGTCCTGGTCGGGGTGCTACTGCTTCGAGAGAAACCCTCCCACGGGCGAGTGCCATCCCCAGCCTGCAGGAGCCGCCCCCCTCGCTCCCCCCAAGAGCCCCAGGCATCTGTCTGGGCCCTGCAGTGGGCCTGCTGCCACCCCCGCTCACCCTAAAGCCCAAGGGTCATCTAACCCTTCACAGAGGGCCAGGCGGGGTGGGCGCCAGTCGGAAATGGAAGCCACACCCCACTGCTCCTCCGTCCCAGCAGCCCAGCCACTCCCCTGGGCATCCGCGCCCGGGCTGACTGACGGACAGCCATCTGCTCCCCGACGTCTCCCGGGAGCAGCCCGTCCGTCCCATCCGAGCTGGCATTTCTGTGTTCTCCGCAGAGCTGTCACTCGCGACTCGGGGCTGACTGCAGGCACCGAGATCTGAGGGTGATGGAGTTGTGCTGCGGCGGCGGCGTTCGGAAAGCCAATTACCCAATTTACAAAATGTTTTTCAAAGCCAGGGAGATACAAACTGCGTCTCCTAATTAGCTGTCAATAAGTCGTTCCCCCCTCCCCCCCACGCACACACCATGAACACAGGTGTGACATTTTTAAAAGTCAGGGTCACAGGCAGAGAGTGCCACCAGTTACCTGTCAGGAGCTGGGGGCTTCTTCTTGGCGGTGGGGGTGCGGGGGGGGGGTTGTGCAAATATCACAATTTGTCAGTCCTGTCCCTGGGGAGCATGGCCGGTCCCCTGCAGGAGACACGGGCCACTCCTGCTGGGAGCCATCTCCTCTCTTTCCACAAAAGAGCTCCAGCAAGGGGGCAAGGGGGCCTTTTGGAGGCTCCCAAGCTCGACAACCGCTCAGGGCCCACCCAGGTACTGGCCAGGGCATAAGAGCGGAAGACACAGCCTGCCCTCGGAGGAAACGCGGGCATAATTGAGTCAGGGCCAGTGTGTAGTGTACAGGAGTGCTAGAATATTCTGTCAACCCATTACTACTCCCAGGAGGTTGATCCAAAGTCCGGTCTCAGAGGAGACATGAGGGACAGGGGGGACAAAGGTCACACGTGGTCTTGACATCAGGGAACTGCTGCTTGATTAAGGGAAAAGAAGATTCAGAACAGGGGCCAGGGAGAATACGCAACTGGCTGAGTGTGTGCTCTGCGTATGGGAGTTGTGGGTCCAACCCCTTTGATCCTCTACTTTCCTGAGCACTGTGCTAGGAGTAGCCCGTGAGCCCCAATGGGGGAGGCCACAAAACCACCAGCAACAACCAAAAACCGTGACTGGAGGTGGGATCACGGTGGGAGGCCCAGTGGCGAATCATGCAGAAAGGAAGAGCCATTCGAGTCGCATTGACGCTCCCCCAAGACTTCTTGGAGGTGGAAGTGGGGAGCCAGAGTAGTGGGGGCAGAGACGGGAAGGGGGTGTCACTCGCAACTCCGGGCTGGTTGCAGGTGCTGGGAATTGAGGACGAGTTGCAATGCCAGCTCCTGTCTTTGCTGGAGCAAATGTGGGGAAGTGCGGGAGACGGGAAGGGGTACGTGCTGGGCTGAGCCAGCACCTGGAAGAGCCAAGCTGGGAGTAGTAATGGGTTGACAGAGGCGAACTGCGGGTCGGAGGGGTGCTGCGGGAGGCTGCAGGGCACCGGGGTGAGTGTGCAGGGAAGGGAGAGGTGTTCTGGTGAGGGGGGTCCCAGGGGCCGTGCTCTGGGGAGGCACATCTGGGGATCAAATGTGCTCACCCCACTGAGCACAGCACTTAGGGAGAAGGTTTAGACAATAACTCTCACTTTCTGTACATTTTGTCACATTTTGGGAAAAAACAAGCAGGAGGGTCCCCTGCCCCCACCCCCTGTTCAAGACCTCCACTGCTCCCAGCTCTGGCCCAGGGAGGACGCAGCAGTGTGTGTGTGTGTGTGTGTGTTTCTCTCCGGTCCAGGAGAGTAGCAGCCCGGCAGCCCCCGGGTGATGGATGGCACAGATGGGGGCCCTTCCAGCAATACACAAGCTTAGGGACAGTGGGAACAAAAAGGCGAGGGGAGGGGAAGCTGCCCATGAGGGAGAGCAGTTTAATAGTTTATAAAATGGGGGGCTGAAGCAATAGCACAGCAGGTAGGGCATTTGCCTTGCACTCGGCCAACCTGGGTTCGATTCCCAGCATCCCATATGGTCCCCTGAGTCCCACCAGGGGTTATTGCTGAGAGCAGAGCCAGGAGTAACCCCTGTGCATTGCCAGGTGTGACCCAAAAAGGAAAAAAAAAAAGTTTATAAAATTGTTCTTGGGGCTGGAGAGATAGGGAGGGCGCTTGCCTTGCACACAGCTGACCTGGGTTCGATCTCCAGCATCCCCTATGATTCCCGAGACCCACCCAGAGTAATTCCTGACTGCAGAGCCACTGAGTTACCCCTGAGCATCACTGGGTGTGACCCCAAAACAAAACAAAAACAGAAGAGTTTATAAATGGTTCTAGGAGCTGTGCATGGCTGCAGAAATTGGAATACGCCACCCTTCCACCTTGCCTGGAGATTGGTCAAGGAGCAGGAAAAGGCCTGAAAGAGGCTCACAGGAAGGGGAAGGCGGACAGGACCGCATCCTTGTCCCCTCCCCCAGAAAGACAGTGCAGAGCACAGATATTCCATCCCACTCCTCACCCACTTTCAACCTGTTGAGTTCTCTCCAGAACCAGGACGGGCGTCGGAGAAGGCATAACCACACACGGCACCATCTAAGCCAACAGGCGTTTCCCTGGGAGGGTGGTGGGCGCAGTCGGTTGGAATAAATAAGTTAAGACGTGGCATCCCTGTCTCTTTGTGTAGGAGAGTTTTAATTGCTGTTTACTGGAAAACAAAAACTTCACACGTGCAAGGAGGAGAGACAACATGTCCTGCCATGTGCTTCTTGAGTTTTCATGTGATAGAGCCAGGCGGGAAGGAGCGGGTGGCAGGGTAGCAGGGTGGGGGAACCTTCAGTTTGGACAGAGCAGAGAGCCAAGAGCCTTCAGTGTCTACCCACGTGGCATCGAGGCAGAAACAACCTCATACTCCTCACTGCAGCCGCCCCCACCACACACACACACACACACACACACACACACAAGCACACACACACAAAGCACACACAAGCACACATACACAAGCACACACACACATGCACACACACGTGCACACATGCACACACACATGCACACAGCATGCACATGCGTATGTACATACACATGCACACATATAAGCAAACACACAAACATACACACAAGCACACACAAGCACACACGCACACACGCACACACATACACATACAAACGCATACGCACACGCACACATACAAGCACACACATGCACATACACACACAAGCACACATGCACACAAAGCACACGCATGAGCACAAACACACACATGTGCACAGGCACATACGAGCACACAGGCACACACACACATACACAGACACACATGCGCACACACACCACGAAGCCTGAACAGCATTTCCTCTGTCCTGTCCCAGCACACTCTATGTGCTCACTCTGTCGAGAGAGGCTCCGTCTGCTGCCCCCTGGCTGGCCACACCTTGCCCCCAGGTGTTCCACATCTCAGTCGTCTCTTGGGGCCTGGCACGCGACCAGACCCTGAGCCACTCTGCCCAACTGAGTGTGAGAGCCGAAAGGGGACCCTCGGTGGTCAGAGGGGTGGAGGGTCTTTCCATCCCGACACCTCAGTCTCAGCTCCTCGCAGACCCCCACCTAAGTGGATGCCAACGGGCGTGAGTGTGCCGGACATGGCTCTGGGCTCCCAAGCCCATTCCACCAGGAACGCTCCTCTCTGTCTATCTGACTTATGGGGCTAGACACGCCTTGCTGAAGGTAGGGTCGGAGCTCAGCAAGAGGGGGGCCGGGAGAGGAGAGGGGGTGTGGCTAGCCATGCACACTGGCTAGCCAGTGTCCCCTCCATGCACGCAGGACCACCCCAGGACTTGCCAACAGGGTCCCCAGCCCCTACAGCAGAAGCAGAGAGAGAGGTCCAGACTGAGGCTAACGCGGGGAATGGGGACACTGGTGGTGGGAAATGTACACTGATGAAGAGATGGGTGGTGGAACATGGTATGACTGAAACCCTCTCAGGAACAACTTTATAACTGTGCACCTCACAGTGAGCCAGGATGTTCGGTTGAGGCACCACTGGGATTCGAACCCACGATCTCCTGTTTACTAGGTGCTTTAGCACAGTGGGTAGGGCATTTGCCTTGCACGCGGCTGACCCGGGTTCAATTCCTCCGCCCCTCTCGCAAAGCCCGGCAAGCTACCGAGAGTATCTCGCCCGCATGGCAGAGCCTGGCAAGCTACCTGTGACATATTCAATATGCCAAAAACAGTAACAACAAGTCTCACAATGGAGACATTACTGGTATCCTCTCGAGCAAATCGATGAACAATGGGACGATAGTGCTACAGTGCTACCTCACAGTGATTTAATACAATAAAAAAAGTTTTTTAAATAGAAGCATACCAGAAGAAATAAATAAATATGGAAAAATCAAATACAGCATCATCTCCCTGGGAGCCAGTGTGGGAGCCAGTGTGGTCTCTGGGGGACAGGCCCAGTGCTAGGTGCCCAGTACTCCCCGCCACCAATCCATCAAATGACATAAGTCGCTGTCAAAGACCACAGGCCAATGGGCTGACTAACACCAGCGTGAGTGTGTCAGTCTCGGGTTCCCAGAAGGCTGAGCTCAAGGCTCAGTGGGGGGGTCTGCCACTTGGGGGTCTGGTGAGGACTCATGATCTGGATCCTGAGGTGCATCTCCCAGCCCCCAGAGGAGGGTGCAACCCTCGGGAAAGGAGACTCGACAGGGCGTGATCACAGTATGGAAGGGCCCTCGTGAGCCCAAAGACAGCACCCAGCCTCACTTCTAAGAATGCAGAGAACTCCAGAGCAAGACGATGGGGAGAAACTGCACATGACGTTCTCCTGTAAGCCAGTCTCTGCTTTTCCCTCTCTGCGCGGGGCCATACTCTCTCTGGAACACGTAGCTCTCTTCTTTTCCTCCATTCACATTTCTCTAAATTTTTCAATAAAAACTATTTTTGCTTCACACACAAAAAAATTCATCTTCTCCCTGTCTCCTCACGTGACAGGGGGGATAAGGAGGCTCTGTGGGCTATCTTCTAAGGACCTTAACCCATCCACGAGGGGTCCGCACTCTCGCTATAATCTCCTTCTCAGCCCCCCATCCCCCACCCCGCAAAATCCACTTTGAGGATTTGGGTTTAACTTATAAAGGGAAGACAGGAGGACAGACAGGGAGACAGAAACACATTCCGTTACAGTACTTTATTATTTCATTGCTACTTTTCTTTTTCTTTCTTTTTTTTTTTTGGAGGGAGCATACCTGGTGGTGCTCAGGAGACTGTGAGGTGTCAGGGATCAAAGCCTGGGTCCTCCATATGCAATGTTTGTGCTTGATCCATTGAGCGACCTCTCTATGGTCAGGGCACTGTCAAACGCCAGGCTGATGAGGGCCACTCTGCCCCCGGAGCACGTGGCCCCCCCAAGCCCCCCAAGCCCCAGATCTAGGCTGCATGTGGCTGGCCCAGGAAGCTCAGAGGTGAACCCACCCCGGGCACAGACCCGACCTTATACATCCTCATCCCCGAGCACCAACAGGAGCTTCCCCGGGGGAGGAGGAAACTGGACAATGTTCTGGGTGAAGAGAAGCAGGATGACAGCAAGGGAGACACAGCGGGGGTACGAGGTGCCCTGGCTCGCCAGCTCTGAGGGTCCCTGGGGGGCGGGGGGGACGGAGAGAGTAAAGAGAGGGAAGGAAAGGGGGGGTCCAAGAGGGGAGCAGAAGTGAGAGGCCCAAGAGATAAGGCAGGGGGCGCTGGTGATGGTGAAGCAGACAAAGGGTCCACACTGCTGTGACCACCACAACCCCCAACCCCAACAACAGCTGGGACCCACAAGCACAAAAGACAAGAAAGGCAAGGCCCGTGCCAGCCGGCAATCTCCGAAACCCGCTCGACATCCCCACCGGCTCAGAGGCTGCCGCCGAAGACGGCCCGCCAGAAGCCCAAACCATCCTAGGAAGAGAGTTTCAGGGGAGCCGGAGGCAGCAAGGACCCCACGGGCTCGGGACCATAAGCACGCCTTCCTCGGCTCTGCTAGGTGATTTCCCTCCCGTGCCTGAGTCTCCCCCAGCTGTAGGTCCCCCCGGCTCCCAGCTCCACCCTGGCTTCCCGCCCTCCAGGCCACACCTGGCGGTCTCCAAGGTCCAAACCCAGATTCACTGCGGTCCCCTTCAAATCAGCTCCTGTTGCAGAAAGGAGAACACCAGGGGGACTGAGCTCCAGACACCCTCCAACCAAAAAAATAAATAAAAAATAAAAAAGCGGGGCAAGGTTCAGGGTGTTTGAGGCTTTTGGGGTGGGACCACAGCTATGATTTGGGGTGTTCAAGGTGTTTGGCTGGGAACACAGTGATGGCCCGCAGAGGCCCTGCCGAGTTCGGGGTAAGGGAGCACATCGGCGGCCACAGGGCTGTCTGCCGTGAGTGTGCACAGGAAGGACCGAATGGCAGGCAACGGGGGAGGAAGCCCGGCCTCTCTCTGGTCTCCTACGGAGCCCTTCACTTCATTTGCCAGGGCCTTCCCTGCTTCGGGGAGATAACCACGATCCCCAGAGGCCCTCGATAATTCTTCCTCTCGTGCTCCAATCAGAGAGCGCAGCCCCTCTCCTGCGAGGCCTCTGGGCCCAAGCCAGAGCCACCATCCCGCCCCCCGCTTCCTCCCCCCCTCCACAGTCGCCTTCATTCATGCTGGAGAGAGGAGGAATTTAATATTTCTAATTACTTCTTAGGGACTCGTTTGCTCCTGGAAAATTTGTAATTGATGTTTCATCCCATTTCCCCGTGGTTCGGATCATTCTCTCCACATCCTTGCCGCACCTCCCAGCGACACGCCTTTGGCTCTTCGTCCAGGCTATCCAGGTGCTGTTGGTGTGGCTTGGCCAACCCTCCAGGGCAAAGACCAGGCGGGTATTTCTGCACCCCACCCCGTGCCTGGCACATTGGCAACGCTAAGCAAAGGCATCGGGAACAAAGACCAGAAGAAAATTTTTAAAAATGCTCCTCGCCTTGCCCCAGCTTTCTCCAACTGCAGTTCAGAAACCCCCCGGAACGGTTCAGGATAGGAAAACGGGCCCAGAGCTAATTAATTTTGCAAAACAGGCCTTCCAGAGTAGCACACAAGATCTTCAGAAAGAATATTCTGGGTTTTGCTTCACACTCAGGGCTTCGGGGACTCATAATTAGAGCAGTGTGCAGCCACAGACTTAACTCTGCTTCACTAAGCCCCAAGAACCATCCTACCAACACGGACAAAAATAACGTCCCTGTCGGCTTGAAAATACCACCTGGAGCTTGAAGCAGGGGCTGAGCGCTAGTCCTTCATAACCACCTGGGGAGGGTTGTGCATGAAAATGTCCCCTCACAGGGGCTGCAGAGATGGTCCAGGGGTTAAGGCACATGGGGCCACCCCAGCTTTGATCCTCCGGCACTGTATACGGTCCCCCAAGTCCCGAGAGAAGTGATCCCTGAGCACAGAAATAGGAGTAAGCCCTGAGAACTGGCTGGGCCCACAAGTAAAAACAAAAAAGTAGATGAATACATAAACAGATAAAACAGAGCCACCTCCTCAACTCTATCCGGATCACCAAATAAGACTGGTCTCTAAGGCTGATCTCTTTTCTTTTTTTTCCTTTGTTGTTGCTGTTGTTGTTTGGGGGCCACACCAAGAGGTTACTCCTGGCTCTGCACACAGGGATCAGTCCTGGTGGGCTCAGGGGACCATATGGGGTGCCAGAGATCAAACCCAGACTAGCCACATGTAAGGCAGATGCTCTACCCACTGTACTACTCTTAGACCTAATTTTATTCCTAGGATTTTTTTTTTTTAATAAGAGTCACCCCCAGTGGAACTTAGGGGCCACCTCTGGTGGGTGCCAGGGATAGGACACAGGGCCTCACACAAGCTAGGCATATGCTCTACCCTTTGACCTCTCCCCCATGACCTGGTCTGTCCTTCAGGATGCAGCTGCGCCTCGGAGCTGGAGAAGGTCACTCACTCGCCTTTCCCCCTTTGCCCCCGGGGCACTCCCCTTTATTGTTGGCCTGGACAAGCAGTTCTTTCTGCAGGATGAAACATGGGTGGGCCTCGGTGCTTTCTGGCGGTCTTGGGGTGCTGGTCCAGAGCCTAACATTTCCTCTCTTCTGCTACCGTGGCCCCACCATGCTCCAGGCTCCCGGGCTGGCCTCTGGGCCTGGAAGTCCGTCTCCCACATTTGCTCTCCCATCCGCACGGAGCGGTAAGCTGAGCAAGGAACCCCTGCTGACTGGCCAACGCTTGGCTGCACCTTCACAGATCAGAGATTCGCGAAGGGCCGTTCCTAAGCCTTGCACGGACTGAACACCGACAGCACAGGCCACCCCGCTGCGGGAGAGCAACGCCGGAGGGCGGGTCTCAGGTGCCAAGTCTTCCACAAGGACCGTCGTCCGTCGTCGGCTGCAGGGCTGGAGCACAGGCCAGGCCAGACCGCTCGACTCCCAGGGGTCATCCTTGTTTCCCTGATCCCATAAACAGCCAGGCCCCCAGGAGTGTCATTCCCCACACTGGTGCCAGGGATAGGAAAGTCGAAACCATGTGGCACCTGCCCTGCTGGTCTCTCAGCCCCACAGGGCACGGAAGCAACGGTTCCGCACAGAGCTAAGGCATGGACACAAGGAACGACAAAGTGGCCAGGGCAGGGGGTGACAGACAAGGAGACAAAGCCCGGGTCTGAGCGAGAGAAGTCCCTAGGAGGGGATTCGTGCAGCAGTGTAGACACAGCCCTGATAGGCACCTGACTCGGCTTCGATCCCCGGCAACATGTGGACCCCCCAAGCACGACTGGGTGCAGCCTTGGTCTCTGTCACTCTCGGGCAGCCTCACACCTCCAGCCTGGCTATCTGGGAACCGCCAGCCTGCTTCCGGGCACACAGGCCGCCCAGTGGATGGGGTTGGGGAACTCACAAGGTCTCAGCAGAGTCTACACAGCAGGACTTCCTCGGGGAACCAGAGTCTCCTGCTCTGATGACGTGAACTTCCAGAGGCAGAGAGACGGCTCCTGCCATCCAGAGCCCCACGGCGGCCAGGGCATCACCTGCCCTGTGACTTGGGTCACCACGGCGTGACAAGGGGTCGAAGAGTCCTGGCCTGTCACTCAACCTCATGGCACCCACTTCATCCCCAGGACACGAGGACTGGAGGGACCTCCCCTCCACCCGAGAGTCTCTTCGAGGCTCAAATGTGCAAATGCCCATAAACTGCCTGGCACCGCGCCTGGCACGCTGTCAGCACCAGTGCCCGTGGCCATCATTTTTCCTTCATTACCACTTTCCATTAAAAAGAAAAATGCAGACAACAGGTCCCGGTGGAGGTTGTCTGCGCCTGGAACAGAAAGATTGCCTGCAAAGTCTGGCTCCCCAGTTCCAGAACAGCCCCCCCAAACACTGCTCCCCAAACACCCCATCTTCTCCCACCCCTGGGACCCCACTCCCAACATGCACTAATTTTTTGCCCCTGGAAAGCCCTCTCTCTCTGCCACCAGGTCTCCAGAAATCTGCTCATCTTGGTGCTAGAGGAGTAGCACCGAGGGCAGGGCACCAGCCTTGGCACACAGCTCACCCAGGTTGGGTCCCAAACATCCCATATGGCCCACGGAGCCGTGGCGAGAGTGATCCCTGAACACAGAGCCAGAAATAAGCCCTGAGCACCACTGGGTGTCTCTCAAACCCAAGACCAAACGGGAATCTGTTGGGATGAAACTGTCCCCACTCTTAAACTGGGTGACGCCCCCCCCCTTAACACTACATAGAACACCCTGTCATATCCTCTGTGGGCAAGTGAGTCCACGCCCCGAGCAAGCAGAGGTCCAGGCAGGGGCTGAAGTTTGGGGACCCCCATTCTGTGTCTGCAGGGAGGAGAGTAGAACTGGGGTAGGCTGCTGAGTGCGATCTCTGCCTGACTGGGCTCCCGGATATGGGGCACTCTCCAGTCCCCACCCCCAACCCCCGCCACCCAATGGTTCCCATGGGTACCAAGGTGCCCTGGAGGCTGGCTCTGAAGACAGAAGCACGGACTGTGGGACAGCTGAGGGTACAAGACGCCTGGTTGCCCTAGCACTAGAGGGCTTCCTCCAGGTGCTGAGAGGACAAGGATGCTGCAGGCAGGACGATGCTGAAACACCAGGACCTGGAGGGTGGACTGGCCAGTGGGAAGGGATACACGGTGTAGCCATCAGGAGCTGTGCCTACCTGGCCCCGAACCAAGCTGTTTGTTCTCTCCCCTCCCCCCACCCCATCTCTGTATATGAACGGAGGGGGGAGATGGGGAGGATCTATCATCCCAGTTGCAGCCACCATTCTCCGTCCATCCAGGAGAGAGCAGCGGGGCCTGCTGGCCGGGAGCAAGGAGCACAGAGTTGGTGCGCTGGGTTCCCACCCTTTCCCAGAGCACGCTGACCTCCAAGCCTGCCTCGCCTCTACAGAAAGGGTGACTCCAGCTCCCGCTGCTCAGAGGGCTTCCCCGAGAGCCAAGTGAGCCCGCTCGGCCAGAGCAGCCAGCTCCGAGGCGACACGTGGGCACAGGGTGGGGAGAGGAGACGTTTCCAGGGTCTGAGTGCGGGAACCCGGCGAGCCTCAGCCTGCAGGGTACAAGAGCCAGGGCAAGAGACGGAATGAGGTGGAGGACTTTAGCGGAGAAGTTTCTCAGGAAGACCAGGGAAGTGCTCGGAGGAAGCAGAGGAGGAGGAGGAGGAGGCAGTCCGAGGGTGGAGGCAGAGTGCAGGGGAGCATCTGCAGAGAGGGGGCACGGGATGGGAGGACAGGCCACCCCAGTCCTGCCTGAGCAGTCTGCGGCCCCGAGTGGCTCAGCCCAGAGAAGAATTCGGCCTCCACAGGGTGACGGGCTCTCAGGAGAGGAGGGCGCAGATGTGGTCTGGGAACTCTGGAGGAAGACAGGAGAGTGGGCAAGGGGGCCAAAAAGAGTCTAGCACAGCGGGTAGGGCATTTGCCTTGCACACAGCCAACCCGGATTCAATCCGAGGCATCCCATATGGTCCCCAGAGCACCACCAGGAGTGATTCCTGAGTGCAGAGCCAGGAGTAAACCCTGAGCATCACTGGGTGTGGCCCCCAAGCCAAAAATAAATAAATAAATAAATAGAGTGGGCAGGGCACAGGGGGGAGGTTAAGGCAGTCAGTGTCCACAGAAAAGGAGCAAGATTCTCGAAAACAGAGCTAGGTCAAGATTCAGAGATGGAATGAAGAGGTGGCAGCCGTGCCTGGAGGGGTGCAGGTGCCTGACGCCCTGCTGTGGGGAAGGCACTGGGGAAATCTAGCACAAGACACCTCCCACCCCCGCCCCAGAGGGCCTGAGCTCCCCTCTCCATCTCTGGGTGAGGCCACCTGCAGTGGGGCCCCCGCAGCCCTCTCTCTTTCCTGGGGAGGGCGGCGAGCAAGGCTTGATGAAAATAATCACCGGCATTCCAGCCAAGGTGGTATCACAAATTAAATCCGCATGCTGGGCTCTCCCCCTCCTCCCCACCGCACCAAACGCACAGCAGAGCAAGCTGAGATGTAAAAATGGAAAACCGAAAGCTAGAGCACTCCTCAAAAATAAAAATTCTCAAGGGGAGAGAAAGACACGCCACAGCACGGCACATGGAGATGCAGCGGCCAGTCTGATGGGTGCTGGGTGCACAACCGCCGAAGGTGTACAGCAGCAGCGATTCTCACTGCACACGGGCACACACGCATGCATGCACACATGCATGCACGCACACACGCATGCACGCACACACACACACCCTGCAAAGCGGAGGTACGTGCCATGCTGAGCCACGCGGGCTATTTGAAGCAGAGTGGGCAGGGAGCAGCCTCCCCCGCGTGTGAGTTAGGCTGGGACAACCGCTGCACCTACCAACCGGCATGGTCAGGAAGGCAAGATAAGGGGGTGAAACAGAGTAACAGGTCAGACGCAGAAAGGCGCCTCATTCCTCACCCCTTTCCCACACCCCTGGGACGTGAAGCAGGGCTTTGCAGCATTTCCTCTCAGAACACAGAATCTCCTATGCCACCTCTTAGATTTAGTCAGAAAGTTCCATGGCAGGGACATGCAGCTGATTCCAGGCCTGAGCCCCAAGTATCCTCAGGAGGAAAACAAAACCAGGAACAAACAGTTTCCAACAAATCAATAATAGCTGGAATACAGGCGTCTCATCACTAGCAGGAGAGCCACCAAACAATATCCAGAAGGTAAAAAATGAGCAACAGCAAACCTATACTTTGAATTCTATACCCTGCTAAACTGTTACGCAGGAGGAAAACACACTTAAGAGACATTATTGAATGGTGGGCCACGGCCCCCTCATACCACTGACACAATGATACAATTGAAACACAAACTCATCAACAAATAAAGGGATGGGAACTCCAATTCCAGAAGGGGTGGAATGCAAGTTTCACTATTAACCAAAAAGTGAAAAAAAAAAAAACCTTTTTTTTTTCAAATTGGTGGAATCAAATTTCTAAGAAAGAAAAGAGGAGAATGTTTTATTCTGATTCAATAGATGAGAAAGATACTGGAGGACTTTAGATTTTAGGAGAAAATTTAAACATAATTTTGAGTGCATGTTAAGGGACCGATGACATCAGCAGAGAGGGGAGTAAAAGGGGGTGGCAGAAGGAACACCCAAAAAAAATGCCAGAAATATGTCAGCCATCACAATAAATATAAACCAATTAAAAGTGTCTATTAAAAGACGAACTAAAATGAGTAGAACAAAACACGCCGCGAAATGGATGTACAGTACGATGTTTATATACATTCTTAAAATACTGTATATTGTTTGTGGACAAGTGCATCTGTAGTAAAGCATAAAAACAGAGATGGGGGGAGTATCACTGGCTCCCAGACAGAGGGGATTTCTGTGGGAGGAGGAAGGGGTGGACCAGGGCTGGGGGAGGCGGAAGCGACAGCAAGGGCCACATTCCTAACCTTTCCGCTCTTCAAAGAATGAAGAGAACCCAAGGGGAGACCAATGTCTTCCACCCTGAGTGGCCTAGAATGCTTCCCTGGCGCTGAAGACCCTCCTCTGAGCATGTGAAGAACGTGTGGGGGTGGTCTAGAGGAGAAGGAAGGAGTGACGATGAAAAGTGGGGTCTGTCGGTCAGGGAGCCACACATGGCCAAGGTCACCGCAAGGAAGATTTCCTCTGTAGAACTGACTTACATGGGAGGGGGCGGGATGGACAGGGTCCTTGGACACTTGGAGGAGGGATGCAGGCTTGCTGGTGGGGATTGTGGTGCTGGCATGATAAGTCCGTGGAAAGTATGATTAACAGTATCGTAAATCCCAGTACCTCCATAAAGAGGGTTTAAAATAAAATTAGGAAATAAAATCTTATTTTATTTCTATCTAATAAATATATAATAAATAAATATAATAAATGAATTACATAATATAGGTATATATACACAAACATTATATACATACATTAATATATACGTATATATTAATATACAGGAGCAAAAGCACAGAAGGTAGGGCATTTGCTTTGCATGCGGCTGACCTGGGTTCGATTCCTCCATCCCTCTCGGAGAGCCTGGCACGGCAGAGCCTGGCAAGCTACCCGTGGTGTATTCGATATGCCAAAAACAGTAACAACAAGTCTCACAATGGAGACGTTACTGGTGCCTGCTCGAGCAAATCGATGAGCAACGGGATGACAGTGCTACAGTGATATATATGTGTGACTTCGATTTTAAACACATTTGAATGTTTTGTCGTTGGGGGCCTTACTGGCCCTGGAGGGCTTCCTGCTCAGGGTCACCCAATTCCACAGGCCCAGTCCCTGGGCCTTTCATCCGCCCACCAACCAACCCAGAGGCCAGGCCCAACTAACTGCCACATTTACTGGACACGACAGTCCTGGCCTCTAGTGTGGGCCCTGGAACCCCCGGGTCCAGCATCAGGGATCTTCAGGACGGCCCACAGAGCCAGAACCCTGTCCTTATTCCAACTCACCAGCCCCATTCTGGCCACCTGCCCCACCCTGCACACGGACACAGTGAAGGAGCTGGCCCAAGTGTGCCGGAGGGACACAGGGACAGGACCTGTCCAGGGCGGGCAGTAGGAGCCTGGGTGCAACTGAGCAGGGCCACTGTCTGTCCGTTAACTTAAAGAAGGAAGATCTTGGGGTGGGAGGTGCTGAGAAAGCGGGGTAGGCCATGTGAGTTTGGGGACCTCTGCTCTAATCCAGCTTCCCAGCCTCCTGCTGACTCCTGGCTTACCAGGGCGCTTTGCCAGAGGCCCTACGCAGCCTGTGGAGTCCCCCTCCAATGCTAGGGCGCCGCGAGTCTGATCCCCTTTCTGCACAACAAGACACCCCCGTGCTGCCTGCCTTGCCTGATTCAAACAAAGGCCCGTACCTTAAAATCAGGCGGGAGGAAAGGAAGGCATCTGACTTTGTTCCTGCAGTGGCAAGGGCCGGGCCCAGGGCCTCACGCCTAAGAGACATGGGCTCGACCACCGAGAGCACCGAGTCAGGGGGCATCTCCTTGATACCATCCGCCCCACTCCTAGGGCGCTCTGCTGCAGAAGAAAACCCCAGGCGACGGGGCTGGCTTGGGTACAGGCAGCAACAGCGGCCAGGCAGGAAGGGAAGGGCTCACCTGCTCCCTGAACTCAGGAGCCCCACCAAGCGGCTCAGAGACCCGCTGCTCAGAGCCCAGATGTGCCAGCTGGGTCCCTGCGGGCTGCCAGATCCCGAGCAAGTCCCTGGCAGTCTGAAGCTCGGGGTTCCACATCCCTGCAGTGGGCTGACACCCATGCCACCACCCCATCCGCAGGCCCCAGAGAAAACTCAGCCCAGGCCTGTGGCACAGAAAGGGCTCCAGAAATTGAGACTCTCCCTTGGCAGTCAGACCGCAGGGGGACCAGCTTGGCGCCCCCTGTCCCCAGGCCTCAGGCTTCTCCCAGGGCAGCCACCTTCCCTTCCTTCCCCCAGAAGCTTCTAAAGGGCTTAATCATAGGGGCCCTCGGAGGGGAGTCAGGCTCTGCTTAATTACTAGTCTCCTGCCCGGCTTTGTAATCTTGACTTTGCCGGGGATTGTTGGATCACAATAGTTGGGGGTTTGTGTTCAGTATTTAATTAGGCAGATGAAAGCGCATTAGGATGAAACAATAGTATCTCTAATTTAATGGCCTGTTCTGCATCTTATCCTAAAACCATGACAAAAGATGCTTCTCTCCAAATGACAAAAGACTCCCTCCCTCTCTTGCCCCCCTTTCTTCCCACTTTCCCACACCCTTCTCCCCTCCCCCCTGGCATTCTCCCCCTGCTGGGTCCCCAGCTAACAGGGTTCCCACCCCTCCAGCATCTCCTGCTGGAGGAACCACTGCTCACACCCCCTATACCACAAATGCACGGGAGCCAGAGCGCTAGAGGGGGAGGGGAGTGGGGTCAGGGGGTGAGCACCCCAACTTCCAGCCATCCTCTGTGGCTTAGAGCCCGTCCCCCTCGAGATCAGAGCAGGCTCCTTCTCTATTTTAAAGGACAGCCGCATTTTAATTCCCACCTAGCTCTTCTTTATGAAAATCGAGTATTTATTAGGTCCGTTGCCCATGGGACCAAGATTTGAGGGAGAGTTATCAAATTAAGCACAGTTTAAGAGGGGATAATTAAACATAATAAAAACAATGTCCAGCAAAGCCAAGCGGAGAAAGAGATATTAGCAGGTAACAGGAAGCCCTGGGTGGTGTTTCCTCGCTCTAAAATTCCATTATTTTAATGCTGGCCTGTAAAATGCCAACATTTACCCAAGTCAATAAACATCAAGAGACTGGTATTTCATCGGCATCCAAAGGCTGATTTTTCAATGTTGATTTTCAGGGAGTCAATTTTGGTTGAAAGTGCCTTTTTAAATCGGAGCTCCTGTGGTGTCAGATGTCAACATTTATTTTTCCAGAACCCTCTTTCCTGGGCGGGCTCTGGACAATGAATGAACCTCTTGATTCTCTGGAGTTCCCGTGTTTCTGGCTTCTGATTAGGGGCCCTGACAAAGAACCATGTATGAGCTCTAAAGGCACCTGCAGGTATATCAGAGTCATCTCTCTCTCTCTCTCTCTCTCTCTCTCTCTCTCTCTCTCTCTCTCTCTCTCTCACACACACACACACACACACACACACACACACGGGGGTGGGGGAGAGAGAGAGGGAGAGAGGGAGGAGGGAGGGAGAGACGGAAGGAGGGGCGAGAGAGAGAAAGAAAGGTGGGGGAATGGAAGGGTTGGGGAGGAAGGAGGTCTCGTTTGAGTCTAGCTGTAGGCTTTGAAAGCATCTTTCAGGGCCAGAGCTATAGTACAGTGGGTAGGACATTTGCCTTGCACACAGCCACCGTGGGTTCAATCCCAGGCATCCTGTATGGTCCCTGGAGCATGCTCGAAGTGAGTACCCAAAAGAAAAAAAGCTTCATTCGGATTTGCAGCTCTTCATTGTGACCTTGCCTAGGCTACTCTCTCTCTCCGAGCTTGGCCAGGCTATTGACAAAACAACACAGACCTTACAGAGAAGCTGTGAGAGACACAGAAGAAAGCCAGGCTTACCCCCAAAAGCCTTGAAGTCAGGTCTGGGGCAGCCCCTGCCCTCACTCCTGGACACAGTCTTTCTCAATTCTACCTTTGGTTTAATTTTTTAATTTGCAGAATGGCCGGGAGAACAGGACAAAGAAACACCCGCAGACTTTCCGACTATTTACCGGTGACGAACATTTCCCCACTCTTGCCTCTCACTCTTTTCTCTAGCTTCCCCCTGAATTATCTGTGAGTCAGTGACAAGCACAAGATCATTTCACTCCCAACAACTTGAGATGTTTCTCCCTCAAAATAAAGACACTCTCCCACATAATAGCATTCTCACTGTACACACAGAAGAAGTAAAATTTATAAAATACTATTTAAAATAAATTGTGTGTTCAAAACTTCATAGAGGGCCAGGGACAGCTCTGGGGCAGAGCACCTCTCTCACTCCTGTGAAATCCTAGGTTCCACCCATGTTCCCCTCTTGCCGCAGAAAAGCCATGCTTGATGGTGGTTGGGGGGAGGGGGAGAGAGGGCAGAGGGGTCTTTGTGGCGGGGGATGACAACTCTGGTGGTGGTGGGTGAGACTCACTCAGGGAGAAGCTATGCAAATTACACAGGAGTAGCCAAGCCCTGAAATTTCATACTATTGCAAACTACTGCTAAGCCAATGAAAAAAACTTATACACAATCCAAATTGTACCCCCCAAAATTAATTTGGCATTAACTCCAAATTTAAAAGAAATCAAGGAATCAGGAATGTGACTCAATGGTAGTCCACATTTCTCACATGTGTGAGCTCTGGGGTTTGTCCCTGACACCACACACTCACACACACTCATAGGCACACATTAACACACAGACACACTGACAGACACACAAACATACTCATGAACTCACACACACATACTCTAATACATGTACACAGACATATATTCACAGACACACGCAAACACATACAGACACACTACATATACATACAAACTCAAATTCATAGACACACATATACACACAGACACACACAGATTCACATACACACTCACACACATAAACACAGAGTAATAAACTGAGTAAATTCAAGCACTACATTCTTCTGTCAATCTCTTTTTGCCCCTGCTGCCGTCCCCCTTCCCCCCACCCTGGATTTATAAATGACACTGGAATGGAGACATTTTCAGGGCACAGAGCAAAAGAACAGAGGACAGTTTCTTCGCAGCAGAGACTGGGAGGGACACTCAGAAGTGGGTCTGACTCCTTCTGACCCACTAACTCTGGGTTCACACCCCCCGCCCCCCGCCACTGAAGTTTCCAGCTTACAGATGTTTTCCTCATCTGTTCCAAGGACTTGGTCCTCTCAGGGACCCACTGTTACTCTCCTGAAGCTCAGGGCACAAAAGCCTCAAGGTCCTGCAGAGCCCGCAGAGCGGTAATTCCACCTGACCGCAGGACCCTCAACATTCCCGCTTAGCTATCTTATGTCTCAGGCTCTCTGTCTCCTAGCCTGCAAAATGGGTGTGCTAACATCAGTCCCCACCTCACAAAGCCATCATTCAATTTAATAAACACTGAGCACTGGACGCAGCGCAGGACTCAAAGGAGTGCCCCGGCAAGTCTCTGGTTCTGGGTTCTGGTTCTGATCCAGGCCCTCCACCCCATGAGCCTCTTGGCCCATCTCAGCCATGAGAACATGCAGCTGGTTCCTCTTTCGCCCCACTCAGCACCCTGTCATATCTGCATGAGCCCCCTGGCCTCTCTGAGCCTCTGTTTCCCCATCCTGCCCTTGGGGGGGGCACGAACCCTCAGCCCTCAGGGCAGACAGACCCTGAGACCCCCACGAGGAACATCCTGTGACCTGCCTGGTCACCTCCCAGAACTTGGAGACCATCTCCCCAGCCGCTGTGGGCCTACCGAGGGCTCGGCCAGCCCACAAGCGTCCCTTTCTCCATACCCCAAGAATTGGCACAGGAAGGAAGAGACCCTTCTCCCAGGCCTCATTCTCTGAATCAGAAACTACGAGAAGGAATCAAAGTCACTTTGAAAAATGGCTTTTCATTTGTCATGATTTTCATTTCCTCAAAGAGAAGGCAGATTGTACTGGGCAAAAAAAAAAAAAAAAAAATCAATGCTTTCCCATAATAATGTGCCTCCCGATATCCGGGGCTGAAAGCCTACAGAGGAGGGGGCAGGCTTATCTATATGCTACATCGTCCATGTCGAGGATCTGAAAATCAATACTTTACGGGCTTGCATTAAAACTGCGCAGTTTTTCTCGTCAAAACACAAAACAACTGACTAGAAGGTTTTAAGACAGACCCTCATCATGCCGCCAGAGACCAATCCCGCAGACAGTCCAAGGAAAATGTGTAACTGAGGGTGGGGGGAGGACACCCCTAACAGCTTTCAGGGGCCACTCCCAGCTCTATATTTTGAGGATCACTCATGTGGTGCTGGGGATTGAACCTGGACCTCCTGCATACGACGCCCAAGCTCAGTCCGATGAGTTTCCTCACCTGCCCCTGAACAGGTTTTTGTTTTTTTTTTTTGCATCCATCAGATGTCATCATTATGAGCATCTTCTCCACTTTCCAAGAACCTGGTCATTGCTCCTCATCAAACCAACGTCACACATTTTATTCCCACCAAACCAAAGGTGACAAGGTGCAAGGCAGCCCCCAGTGTCTGCTGGGTGCCACTGTGTAAGGAGGAGGTTGGAAAACCAAGGGTGTCACAGGCTGATCACACGCCAGGCCACCCCACTTCCTGGGCCAGCACCTTCCCTAGTCACCGCTCCCCCCACACACACACTTCACTTCTGTCTCACTTCTATCCTTGACTGTCCCTGGACTGGGGTCCCCAGCTCCCTCGCCTCCTCTGAGTCAAGCTGCCTCTTTCTCTGTTGTGGATTTAAATTTTAGCTCTGACACTGTGATTTACAGTATTGGTAATGGCAGGGCCTCACGCAAAGAACATTCCAAGCCCAGACCTCCCCGGCTGCCCTCCACCGCTGTGACCCCACGCCCTCTGCTGTGTCAGGCTTCTTCCCGAAGACCAGCTCTCAGTGCCTGCTGCCTTTGGGTATTTGTTATTTCCCTGGTGTGTTTCTTTAATACCCCGCGTGGGAGAGGGACCATGCTGTGTCTGTCCCTCTTCTCCGGACGAACCACTCAGCACAACCGTCTCCAGACCCATCCCCACCACAGCACATGGCCTGACTGCGTTCTTCCCTCAAGTCAAGGAGGATTCCGCCGGGTCTGTGGAGCACAGTTTCTTTCCCCGTCATCTGTCCTGGGAGTCTTGTGTGGTTGTTTCCAGAGCTGGACTGGTGTGAATCGTGCTGCAATGAACACAGGAGTGCCAATGCCTTTCCTTTAGAATATCCTGGGGTCTCTTCTCGGCTTGTGCATCAGCCTGGAGTGAGTCCTCAGCACAGCTGAGACCGTCACCTCCACAGGGAGCAGGGGACAGCCCCAGGGGCGCTTCAACACCCAAACCTGCTTTTCCTGTGGCCTCGGGGGAGTCATTCTGGGTCTCTCTCTTAGCCCCTAGGGGCAGCTGCCCAGCGTGGAGCCCTCGGCCCATAGACACATGCCCAGACTGCTGAGTCTCTGGCCCTCCTGTCCTGTGATGTCTCCCCCAGCCCCAGCCGCGGTCCTTGCCCCTGCTAAGGACACCGCAGTGCTGGACACGCTGTCCTCCAGGACCTCAGCAGGCACGAATGGCATCTGCCACCACCACCTCGTTGGAGATGAGACCACTTTCACAGCGGGGTGGGGGCTGCGGAGTCAACAGACCCTTTTGGGGGGCTTTGACAGGGGCCTCCCCGAGCGGTGCTCAGGGGGCCTGAGGATCCCCCTGGAGATTTTCAGCCAAAGGGGCTGGTGACTCAGTGCGTGGCCGCTGCAGCTGCGGGCACTACCCAGGCCACCTCCATAAGACCCGGGTGTTCAGGGGACTCCAGGGTGGTGGGACTGCACCCAGGTCAGGTGCCACTAACTGGAGTTCCAGCCCCCTGACATCTTTTGGGGCTTTTGTTTGCTTGTTTTCACTGAATCACCACAAAAATACATAGTTGCAAAGTTGTTCCCAATTGGGTTTCAGTCATACAAAGTTTCCCATACCCATAGATTCACGGGTGGACATTTCCCACCAATGATGACCCAGTTTTCTTCCTGCCCCACCCCCACCAGCCTGCCCCTAGGACAGACACGTTTCTCCGTTCTCTCTCTTGCCCCTGCCCTCTCTCTCTTTCCTTTGGGCATTATGGTTTGCAATACAGGTACTGAAAGGTTATCAGGTTTCTCGCTTTACCTCCTTTCAACACTCAGTTCTTGTCCAGAGTGATCATTTACAACAATCACTGTTATTGTGGTCCCTTCTCTGTCCTAACTGCCCTCCCCTGCCCCCACACTTGTTGCAAGCTTCTAACTGGGGAGCAGTCCTCCTGGCCCTTATTTCTACTGTCCTTGGGTATTAGTCTCATACTATGCTTTTTTTATATCCAGCAAGTGCATGCAAATATTCTACGAACAGTATCTTTTGTATGGGAAGCAATGCTCAAGGCCACTCGCCACATGTTCGGATGAGCCTCACACATGAAGGAACCGGCAGAGGAACCCAGGTGTGCGGGACCCAGGGCCGAGATCTCCAAGGCTGCTCGGATCGGGACTGGGCCTCTTCCACCCAAATTCCCCATTTTCCAGTAGCTAGGCAGTCACACCCAGAAACTGCCATGTAATCTCATCAGCAGCCAACATCCAGAGACTATAAAACCAAGCTCCTGGACATCTGATAGTCTGGTTCTCCCTCTTGGAGAACCTGGCAAGCTACCGAGAGTTTACTGCCCGCACAGGGGAGAGCCTGGCAAGCTCCCCATGGCATATTCATATGCCAAATACAGTAACAATGATGGGTCTCATTTCCCTGACCCTGAAGAACCTCTAATGTGGCACCATTGGGAAGGACAAGTAAAGAGAAGCTACTAAAATCTCAGGGCTAGGATGAATGGAGACATTACTGGGCCCGTTCGAGCAAATCGATGATCAATGGGATGACAGTGATAACAGTGATACAGTGATGGGAAGCAATGTAAGCCCCCGCACACAGCATACCCCAGGCTGTGCTCTTGCCTGGCTCTCTGAGTGGGAGGTCCCTCCCCAGGGGCCCACTGGCCCACCCCTCATCTCCCACACTTTCCCTCCAGAGTCACCTCTTAGGAGACCCTCCAAAGGACCCTTCCTAAAACTGTAAAACCATGGGTGGGTTGGAGAGATAGTACAGCAAGAAGGGCACTTGCTGTGCATGCAACAGACCCAAGTTCTAGCCCCAGCACCTCAGGGTCCCTAAGCCCTGACAGGAGTGAACCCTGAGAGCAGAGCCAGGAGTAAGCCCTGAGCACCCGCCGGGTGTGGCCCAATAATCAAAAAATAGATAGCATTATAGCACTGTTGTCCCGTTGTTCATTGATTTGCTCCAGCGGTCATCAGTAACGTCTCCATTGTGAGACTTGTTACTGTTTTTGGCATATCAAACACACCACGGGTAAATTTTAAAAAAGTAGATAAACAAAGAGTAGATAAACAAACAATAACTAAAACATCAAATCCGGGGCCGGAGTGATAGGACAGCGGGGAGGTCATTTGCCTTGCATGCGGCTGACCCAAGTTCAATCCCCGGCATCCCATATGGTCCCCCCAGCAACGCCAGTAACACTCAGTAATTCCTGAGTGCAGAGCCAGGAGTGAAACCTCTGAGCATCACTGGGTGTGACCCAAAAAGCAAAAAAAATAAAATAAAATAAAATAAATAAAAATAAAATGGCAAATCCTAGGCTGGGGAGATAGTTCAGCCATCAGGGACACATGTCAAAGAGACCTGAGTCTACACCTCAGCACCGGGCAACAAGGTTCTCTGAGCACTGCGAGGCATGGTCCCAAGCCCCACCCCACCCCAAGAAACACCAGGGTGTCCTCTCGGGGCCCCCAGCACCACAGCGGGGCTCAAAGGGCACAGCACCTTGTGGCTTCGGTACTGAGCGACTGGCCAAGTGTCACTGACCCCCACATCCCCACAAAAACTGGCACTTCAAACAGCCACCAAAACTCTGCCACTCCCCAGCCCTCCCCCTACTCCCACTCCCGGTGACTTCTCCAGCCGACCCTAGACTCACAGTGCAGGGTCCCTGAGGGGCACAAGGAAAGCTGTAGGAGGGCAGACATTTGGATGCTGCCTGCCCTGCACCGGACACTGTACCTGGTCTCTGACACACACGAAACACTACCAGACAGACAGATGGACCCATGTGGGGGAAGAGGACACAAGGACAAGATATTATGCTATATGGTGTTGGGGGGAGGGGAAGGCACAGCTCTGGCTGCTGACAGGTTAAAGAGGAGGTCATGCCTCCCGGGGAGAAGTCAAAGGTGGCTTCCTGGAGGAGGTGATATTTGAAACACCAGCAGGAAGGCTGAGAGGAGTAGTCCAGGGTCTGGACTCATCCCAAACATCACCAGATTACGGAGTGAGAGAGGTTGGCAGAAGCATTCAGAGCTCAGGGAAATGTGAGCTCACCGCCAGGGTGCTGGGAGAACAAAGGACTTCAAAGACACTTTGACCTTCTCCCCACAGTGCCCTGAAGGAAACTTGAACTTGATGCTCCCCTGCCCTCCCACCCCCACCCACCCCCACCGCTATCCCAGACACTCTGGCATCCCACCATGATTCCATGAATGGTTGGGAGATTTGGGCCAAAATGAGGCAAAAAAACCAAAAATATAATGATTCAAATACTGTCTTGTAGAAGAGAAAAGGGAGGAAAACTAGAAGGTGGGTGGGCGGGTGGTCAGACAGAGAGGGTGGGAAGCTGGTGGCTGTGGCAGAGGTGGCTGCTGTGGTCATCACCAGGAGAAGGGGAGGTGGACAGTGAGTAGTGATGGGACTCGGAGGGCAGCCAAGATGAAAAGGGCAGAGACACCGGTGCAGGCCAGAAGGAACCACGGGCCGGCCAGGAGCCCGGGGTGGCTGTCCCTGAGTCACCAGGGACCTTCTGCGGGAACCTTCCTCTCTCTGGAAGGTTCTCATATCCCACACAAACTCCGGGGGCAGGGGGCGGGGTGGGCGCTGAGAACTGAGCCAGGGGTCTGCACCTGCCTGCCATGCCTCCCAGGAGCCCCCTCCCCTGTCCCTGAAAGGTTTGCAGCCGTGCCCTGCAGGAAGCCGGAGCCTCTGCAGAGCCGGGTCTCCAGAGCAGCAGGGAACACAGACCCCCCAGAGAGGTCCCCGAGCTCCTGCGGTGGCACCCCCAGCCCTCTCCACCAATACCAGGCTCTGGGCTCCCGGATGCCTGCAAGAGGCCCACTGCCCAGCTGGGAGTCTTCTTCCTCCTCCCACCATCTGCTCCGGGGCCCGCTAGGTCCAGGCCAGAGAGGGGCACCCACTGCTCTGAGGAGCTTTCCAGGAAGACCATGGGGTGGAGAAAACTTGAGCTGGGGGCTGTGGGGGGGAGAGGGAGAAATAGTAGAGCAGGCAGGGCTCTTGCCTTGCATGTAGCCGGTCACCCGGGTTCAGGTCCCTGACATCCCATCTGGTCCCCTGAGCACTGTCAGGAATAATTGTTATGCTGTTTTCTAAGGAGGGAGGGAGCATCTGCAGCCATTTCTCAGGGGTTACTCCCGGCTCTGCAGTCAGGAATTAATCCTGGAGGAGCATGGGGGACTATATGGGATGCTGGGGATTGAGTCTGAGTAAGCTCTACGCAAGGCAAGCGCCCTCCCCGCTGTACTATCGCTCTAGCCTCAGGAGTAATTCCTGAGTCAGGAGTAAGCCCTGAGCAACATCGGGTATGAACACGCCCCCACCCACTCATCCTCCCAAAAAATAATAAGTTGTGCAAGCACCTGCCTTTGTTGCCTCCTCCCAAGGAGCTGGGGGGTGGGGAGAGCCCGGACCTTTCTCAGGGATAACTGTGGAGCCCCAACCTCCTCCAGTGCTGAGAGTCCAGCGAGGTAGCAGAGTGTCCCCCAGTGAGGACAGGGCTGGTTAGGATCCCGCCTGCTCCAGACGAGTGAGACGTGCTCCAGAAGGCCTGACTCCACAGCCTACTGGCCCTGCACTGGCCACGGGCACCAGGCTCTGTGCTGATGCAGCTCCACAGACCAGACCACAGAGCAGCCTCCACAGGCAGAGGCCAGCAACACTGCTAAGCCAGGAGCAGCACATAGGATGGGATGGGAAGGAACGGAGAAGGCAGCCAATCATCTCGATTAACAAAATGCAAACACATGAGGCTTAACCTGTAACAACATCTAAGCAGTCTCTTACACAAGAACTCGATGTTTTCAAGGTGAGCCATAACAATAACAGTTTTTGATCATTCTCTTAGCAAATTATTGATAATACTGTATCACTGTATCACTGTCATCCCATTGCTCGATGATCGTCGATTTGCTCAAGCAGGCCCAGTAACGTCTCCATTCATCCTAGCACTGAGATTTTAGCAGCCTCTCTTTACTCATCTCTCCCAATTGGTGCCGCATTAGAGGCTCTTTCAGGGTCAGGAGAATGAGAACCATCACTGTTACTGTATTTGGCATGTGAATACACCACAGGGAGCTTGCCAGGCTCTCCTCTGTGCGGGCAGTAAACTCTCGGGAGCTTGCCAGGTTCTCCAAGAGGGAGAACTAGGCTATAAGATGTCGGAAGCTTGGTTTTATAGTCTCTGGATGTTGGCCATTGATGGGATTACAAGGCACCAAGGGCAGTTCGTGGGTGTGACTGCCTAGCTACTGGAAAATGGGTGATCTGGGCAGAAGAAGCCCAGTCCCGATCCGAGCAGGCTTGGAGATCTCAGCCCCAGGTCCCACACACCTGGGTTCCTCTTGAGTCTCTTGCCCCTGTGCCTGGCTGTCTTCACCGGGGCCCCTCAGAGGGGATGGAGTGAGTCTCCCTCCCCACCCCCAGCAGAGCCCTGGCAGCCCAAGACCTCCGGAACCCAGCCACAGCCATGCTCAAGGCCACTCTCCACACAGTTGGACAAGCCTCACGCATGAAGGAACCGGCAGAGGAACCCAGGTGTGAGGGACCCGGGGCTGAGATCTCCAAGCCTGCTTGGATTGATAACAAGCAATATTAAATAAATTACTGAGGGCTTGCTATGGGGATAGGTTAAAGGGAAATTGGAGACCATGGTGAAGGGACGGTACAAGAGTGGTGGAATATTGAATGACTGTAACAAATCATCATGAACAACTTTGTAAACCACAGTGTTCATTATATAAAGGATACAGGGAAAACTGGGGGAAAAAATCTTAAAAAAAAAAAAAAAAGAGGCAGAGGCTGACTCAGAAGCTTACACAGCTACCCAGAAGCCAAGTCCACCTGCCTCTAGAGTCCGGCAGGCAGCTGTGCCAGGGAGCACAAGGCCCATGGCCCTCCCTGCTAAGCTGAGCCAGGCCCCGCAGGCCCCAGGAACAGCCTGGGCAGAGATCGAGAAGGGAAAACTGGGACAGGTGCTGTGTGGAGACCAGTCAGCACGGACCACCCCACACGTCCCTCCTTTCACAGCAGTGGCCGGAAGAGGCGAGACCTACAGTCAAAAGGCAGATTAGTGGTGGACGGGGGTGGAGGGTGATTAAAATATTCTTAAATCGATGATGGTAAGGATTGCACGACTGTGATTTAACCCAAAGCCACTGAATCACGGGCAATTAGGTACAATAGGGGGACTTTGCAGTCTGTGCATTAAATTTCAATAAAGCTCTCTCTCTCTCTCTCTTTTTTTTAATTTTTTAAAAAGGGTCTACGGAAGTCAGCATGGCCTCTGGGTTAGCTCAGGGTGAAACAGCCTGTGTTCAAATCCAGTACCTGCTCTCTGTGTGACCACAAATGCTTTACTGAGCCCCTCTCGAGCTCTGGTGCCCTACCTGAATGGTGAGGTGAGAACAGAACAGTCCTCTCTAAGGATGCTGAGGTCACTGTGAAAGCACCCAGACGAGAGTCGTCAGCCTTCCATGACGTCAGGACCAGCACCTGTGCTGGTACTGGGCCACAGTCAGCAGGCGAGCATCCTTGCGGGAGCCAGGTGACTCTCAGCCAGCTTCTGCCCTGGGCCAGCAGTTGAAAAGCACTGATGTCAGTGGCTGGACCAGAAAAGGCCTGGCCCCGTCTAAGTTTAGATGAGCGTTTGCTGTCGCTGTGCGAGGTACAAAGGGCCTGCCTTTGGGAACGTGTGGCCCCATCCTGTGTTGCATAACTGAGCCTCCTGGACCCCACCAGGAGCTGCCCTAAAAGGCTTTATCCTGGGAGGAAGTGTCACTCCTGAGCACTCGCTTTTGCCTCTGGCTGGAAGTGTTCTGGATTCCCCGCGAATCGCTGAGCCAGCACCGAGCTACAAATGATTCTGAGATCATCCTGCCTTGGGAATGAGGAGGGCGGGCAGGCATGGAGCGGGCCCATGACAGCCCCTTTTCTGAGCGGAGAATCCAGGTGCTCTGTGGAGGAGCTGCCTTTGTCTCCTTCTTGCCTCTGCTGCCTGCTTCGTTTAAATAAATAAATCAATAAAGGCAGCTGAGCAGGAAGCTACAGGATCTGATTCAGGTCGGTTCGACTCAGCCCCATAGAGGTCAGTTTGGAGAAGTTGCCTCATTTCAGGTCTCCACTTGCTTCACGGAGACTCCTGACTTCTCAGATAAGCTCCTGAGCCTGGAAGGATGCGGTGGGACAGCTGTGACCCTCTGCAGCCTTGTCCATCCTGGGGCAGGGGGGGCGGGGGGATGATGGTGTACACAGACAGGCAAAGAAACATCCAAGAAACAGACACCTCTCCATGTCAGGGGTTTCAGTGCTATCTATGCATGAGACGGGATTGGATAGATGGTTCCCAGACCTCTGGTGGGTCCTCAGCTACGCAGAGTCATCAGGAATCATCTAGAACAATCTGGTGGGAGCTGGTATGCCTTGCACAGGGGTTTTCCCAGCTGGATCCACCAGTGGGGCTGTTATTCTATTTTGTGAGAGGAGCTTCCTGAGAGATGCTCTTGGGGACCGGAGGCCACTCCCGGTCATTCTCAGGGACAGGGGTAGGATGCTCGAGGCCTGACATACAGGGTCCACCCCTGCAGACATGCAGCAGGATGTGGGCCAGGTCAGGAGCATGCTCTGTACTTGTCCTGACCACTGTCCTTCCTTCCCTGGGCTGTTAGTCCTGCAGAAGGCCACGGGCAATCAGGGACTCCCTGAGCAATGAACCTCAGGTGAAGTTTTCAAAGTCAGACCCTGCCCAAATCCATCAAGGATACACTTAGGGGCTTCCTGGATGAGGCCAGAACGTAGGCAGCTGGGGCAAATCTGGCAGAGCGGCTTCGGAGCCAGTCTCTCTGTCCACCCTGCCCGGGGCCACCCATCCCAACACTCTGCATGTGCCAAGGCTTCCCTCTAACTTTGGGGGGTACACCTCATGCCTGGGAGTTGCTTGCATCCCAACATGTGGTGTGTAATTCCTTTACCCCCACTCTCTCCTCTGCCTCCGCGGAGGAACTGGGGATCAGTCTAAAATGTGCCCCCCTCTCTCCTCTCTCATACTTCTTACGTGTCATGTCTTCACTTCCCTGTTGGTCTTCTGACATTCTAGTCCACGGGAGCAGACAACGGGCCTGGAAAAGCTGGGGCTGGGTAGGAGGGATTCTGGGGGGTGGGTTAGAATGCCAGCATCCTCGTGGTGCAGGAACTCCTGGGGCATTGGGACATCCCGACCTCCCAGGGCATCTCCCCACTGGGGTGGTGAGAGACCCAGTAGAAAGGTGGCTGGGAGGAGGCCCCTCTCAGGTACCTGCAACCCCCACCCCCCATGGCTCCCCATGCACCGTCCCTACAAGTTCTCTCACTGGGTTATAGCACCAGAAGGAGTCAGCGCAGGCTCCATATACCGTCTCCATCAAACTTGAACGTCAAAACCAACCCACGAACGCCATGACAGTTTTTGGTTTTCATGGCAACCTTTGGACTGGCCGGCTATGGCAAAGGTCCTGTTACCCCAGGAACTGGTGCCATTTGGGGAGGAAAGTGGGAGGTGAGAGGAAAGGCAGGTGAAGCCACCAGAAGAGGAGAAAAAGCCAGAGGTGGACCCCACGGCCCACACTTGGATCTTTTTGTTGAGTCCTCCCTTGGGCCCCCCGCTGAGTGCTCGCTGCCTTTTCCTTAAAAACAAACAAACAAATAAATAAATAAATAATAAACCCTTGCTTTATACAGGTCATGCACTCCATGAATCTTTTGTGGGGAACCACAAGCATCAGGGACAGGGGGATGATGTACACCCGTATCCCCGCCCCTGCATGCTTCTTCAGAGGCAGCCGCCCCATGCCCAGGGAGGTGCGTGAAGGCCAGTGAGTCTGCCACTCTCCTTCAGCTCTGAGACCCCCAGCGGCACCCCCAGCTGCGGGTCAGTCCACGCTGAGAACCACAGACCTCCCACTACCCCCAGGAAAGCATGGACAAGCTCACGTGCTCAGCAGGGCCTGGGGCGGGACTGCCAGCCAGCCTGGATCTCTGACGGAACAAAACAGCAAAGCAAAACAATTTCCAGACTTTTTTTTGTTTCCGTACGCTGTCACTAAATGGCTTTTTTTGTATCAGACAAGGCTGCTTCTCACCCACAGTGTTAGAAAGAGGTCTCTTTCCCAGCATCCCAGGAACAAGCAGCAATCAGAGCAGACCTTGAAAAGTGACGGGATGTGAGCACCACGAGAACGACCGGTGTTTAAGATGGAGCTAAGCATCAACATTCCCACTTGAACTGATGAGGCTGGAGGACGGCTAAGTCCGGAGAGAAGGACGGAATCTAGGCTCACTTCCGGCCGAGAACTTGCCGAGAGTGCCCCAGTGTCCTCTGGCCATACGTGATGAGAGAAACACAGAGCCAAGGAAGGGCAGCTAACCAGGTGGGCAGGCAACCAGCCCCCTGCAGCCTGAGAGCAGAGAGCAGGGTTCTCTGGGGGCCAGGGCTGGGCTGCCCTCAGACCCCGGGCTACTGTGGGGGCTGAGAGACACGGACAAGGACTGTGGAATTGTCCCCTACAGGTGGCAACACCTTCCTTTCTTCTCCCTTTATATAAAAAGTACATGTATTGCTATTTCAAAGCGTCTCTATTAGCCTTGCCACTGTACTTGACTTTTTCTCCAAAGCAATCACACCTTGTTCTCTGCTCTGTGTGTGATCCAAATCGTGCCTGAAAATGGAACTTGGCTTTCACGCTGCCCTGCCTCCAACACTTCCTGTCAACGGCTGCCTACGAGACAGTTTCCCCCCCTCACCCCCACGAAGAGGCAAGGACAAAGGTGTGCTGCAGGAGAGAGTGTGGGCACCCCACCAGCCACTAGGCTCAGCCTGAAGCATCCCCCTGGCCTTCTCCTTGCAGCTTAACACAGCACAGGTGCATGGGCCCATACATGTGTGCGTGCATACACATGTGTGCCTGTGTGTGTCCTGGCACTGCTGCCACTTCCTCATTGTTTTGTTCTTCTCACCATTTGCATCCTGAAAGCTCTTGCTCCACACCTGAAACTGATTCTAAGTCAGCACCAACGGTCAGCACCCCAAGAGTTCCCATCCAAAGTAAGCAAGCATTCTGGGCACAGGAAGGAATCATTTATCTGTTCTTGTTCTAAATGTCAGAGTTCATCAGAGTTGGGGCAGATGAGTTGGGGAGCTCTAATGAACAAAAGTAATTCGTTTGTCCAGGACATGGTGGGGGGGGGAGGGTTGGCTGAGCCACCCCTGGCTGTGTCCAGGGCTTGCTCGTGGCTCTGTGCTCCAGGGTCACTCCTGGCTGTGCTCGGCGTTTAAGCCTGGGCTGGCCATGTGCAAGACAAGTATCTTGACCTCTGCGCTCTCTCTCCAGCTCTGCCCTTGATATTTAATAGGCTTCGATTGCAGTGCCTTTGCAAAGAGAAAACAGTGTTCCGCTTTCTGCTATTATTTGAAGATAGAATCGTAATTTTCGCACGAGAGGCAAGGAGTGATCAGACAATGGGCCTGACATTGGTTTCTTTCACTGATACCGGAGCTGAATCTGATCATCAGGCTGTGATGAAACACACGCTTACTGCAGGGATCTCCCTCCTGGAGGCGACCGGCTCTTCCTGGGGAGGCACGAGAGACTCGGAGCCATCATCCCTCCACTCCCACCCCCACGAGCTGCAGCAGCCCCTTGGTGCAGTGCTCCGACTACAGTGTGTGGTGCGCGTCTGGGCTCCCCCAGAACTCTCCTCTTCCTCTCCCTCGCCCGCCCTGATGTTCACTGGGGTCTGAAAAGGAAACACTGGGTAAGAAGCCCAACATCCAGAGTTACACCTTGCTGCATAGTCAGTATGGAGAGACAACCAACCTTTTAAGTCTCAACTTCCCACCAAAAAGAAGAGATAAGGACCAAAGTGATGGAACAGTGGGTAGGGCTCTTGTCTTGAGTGTGGCTGACCCAGGTTTGATCCCCAGCACCCCCCATATGGTCCCCCTGAGACCCCTGCCAGGGTGATCCCTGAGAACAGAGCCAGGAGGGTATGGTCCAAACACAAAAGCAAAATGAAAAAGGAGAAAAGTTGCTGCACCCCAGGAGCATGTTCGGGGTCACGCTAACCCCAGTGGACGGGCTCACTTAGCTTGTACTTGAGGACAAGCTCATTGAGTACAAGATGGAGGACACTTAGCTTGTACTCAGCAGGAGTGCCCTGCAGACTGAGGCAAGACAGGGACAGGAGGAAACAGCATCTCTGCCTACCCAGGGCTGACACCGCAGCAGATTCCAGCAAACGTCATCTACGCATCCTGAGGACAGGATCCCCAGTTGGGGCAAGGCGATGATTCCCATTGGTCACCAGTGGAGAGCCACCTGTCTGTCAAGAAGCTACATCCCTAGCAAAGATGAGGCTCTGGACTTTTAAGAGTGTGTGAGCTGGGAGGGAGCCGTAGCACAGTGGACAGTGGGGAGGGCATTGTTTGCCTTATAATGCAGGCAACCCAGGCTCAATCCCCGGCATCCTGTATGCTCCCCTGAGCACCACCAGGAGCAATTCCTGAGTGCAGAGCCAAGAGTAACACCTAAGCATCACCGGGTGTGACTCAAAAAGAGAGAGAGAGAGAGAGAGAGAGAGAGAGAGAGAGAGAGAGAGAGGTTCTGAGGACTCTACAGTCTGTTTTGATGGTCACAGGGAATCAAGAGAAAGGATAGAGCCTAGGCAGGGGAAGAAAAGATTCCTGGCAAGAGCCTGGAGCAATCAGTCCCCTCCCATCTGTGAATGCTGGCCTCTCCCCGAAAATAGCTGAACGTGAAAACAGCACAAACTAACGAAAGTCCACAGAAGAGCAAAATTACAACCAGGAAACCGAAACTACAAGAACCATGTTTTTTAAGTTTTAAGTGTTTTAAAATGGGCACACAACATTTTAAAAATACAGGACAATATGTGATTTAAAAATGTCCAATTTCTTGACCCTAGGAATAAGGGCATTTGAAAAAAATCTCCAATTGGAATAGCAAATGCCGTATCTCAAATTGTAGGAGAATGGGACTCTTCTGATGCTACTTCTGCCATGAGAATCATTGCCCAGGATAGTTCAGAGGATGGCAGTGTGATTCAGTGCCCCAGCACCATAGTCTGAGGGTCTTCAAAGAAAAACTGCTGCAAAATACTCTAAGTCAAGCATTATCTTGAGTTAAGCTTAAATGCAGTTTACATAACCATGACTTTATAATAAGATTCTCAACTTTGCTGAAATGAAATTAAAAGGTGATTTGAGGGGCTGGAGCGATAGCACAGCGGGTAGGGCGTTTGCCTTGCACGCGGCCGACCCGGGTTCTTATCCCAGCATCCCATATGGTCCCCTGAGCACCGCCAGGAGTAATTCCTGAGTGTAGAACCAGGAGTAACCCCTGTGCATCGCCGGGTGTGACCCAGAAAGCAAAAAAAAAAAAAAAAAAAGGTGATTTGAATTTTCAAAGAGTAAGACCCCTCTAACTTACCTCCCTCCCAAATATCAACCTCAACAAAGTTCTTTTGTTTTTTTTTTGTTTTGTTTTGGGGACCACACCTAGCGATGTTCAGGGCTTACTCCTAGCTCTGTGTTCAGGCGATCAGGGTTGGCAGAGCTGAAGACAAGTACCATAACCTCTGTCTCTCTGGCCCCTAAGTTCTTTAAACATACACACTGCACTGGGTTTCACCAGAAAGCTAAGCAGGGAGCAACAGTACAGCGGACAGGGGATTTGCCTTGAAGAAAGCCAGTCTGGTTCAATCCCCAGCAGCTCCCACTAGAGCCTCGAGCCCACCAGCTAAACATATCTCTGTGACATTTGAATTCAATTCAAGAAAAAGATCTGATTTCAGCAGATTTGAGTCCAGACTTTAGAAAAAAAAAATTATGCATGCATTCAACTAGCAATGAGCAAACTTGATAATTTAGGCAGTTTAGCAATTGGGTTGAAATTTTACAGCTAATTTAAAACACTCGGTGCGAGTGACTTCAGGCTTGCAGTTACGAAGCTGAATGTCTCTGAAGAAGAGCAATGACTCAGCACTCTGGGCACAAACGGCCAGGATTGACTTGTAGGAACAAGCAAGGCGAGTGCGTGAGCTAGCTGCAGTCGTCTGGGTGCTACGATGCCATTGGATGTAGAGATGCCAGGCTGAGTCTGATCTGTGCTCTTGTCTCGCTCAGCTCAAGCCCAGTTCCAGTTCCGGTGCATTCCCCCCCAAAGTCAGAAGAAAGTCCTCAGGGAAAGGTCATGCATGGATATCTGACAGCTGTGTGACTTTAGGCAAACTTCTTAACCTCCCTGAGTCAATTTCGCCATCTGCACACTGGAAATAGTAGCTAAACCCCCAAAGAAGGTTGTTGCAAAGCCAACTTCCCTGTGTAAAGCATGTGGCACACAGAGGCGTCAATGTAGCTCCAGGTCTTGGTGTGGTAAACTAGAAACGTAGCATCCGAACCCTTGCAGGCAGTGCCCAAGAACCCTCCTAGATCTGAGTGGACTCAAGACAAGTCTCATCTGGGGAGGCAGCTCCAACGGAAGAGCATGGAAGCAACGTGTGCAAGGTCTTGGTTTTGGGGCCTTCCACGCACCACCAGATCTAGCCATGCTGGTTCCTGACCGCTGTCAACCTGGGCCTCTGAACTTCAGGCCTGTTCTGCCTTTCTGAGAACCCCAAGAGCACATCCCCTACTGACCCGGAACCACTGAATAAAATAACTCTCTGATAAAAAAAAAAAAAGCATAAACTTTGGCATCAGCGGAAAGTAGTGCCCTCAGACAGCTCCGCTTCAGTCATAAAGGCTGTCCATTCCTCTAGATTCTTCTCATGGGTCCCTCTGAAAACCGGGGCGGGAGGGCCCAGAGCCTCCTGCAGCTCTGCTCTCAGCTCAGCCCAGCCACTGAGACCGTCCAATCAGCCCACCAAGAAGCAGGACAAACCACACAGCAATAACCTGTCTGATTCCGGGTGCACGGGGGCCGACTGCATCGGGGTTGAGAATGCTTTGCTGCAAAACAAGTAGTTATCAGAGCAACAGCAACATCAACAAAAACTCTGGGGCTGGAGCGATAGCACAGCGGGTAGGGCGTTTGCCTTGCACGTGGCCAACCCGGGTTTGATTCCCAGCATCCCATATGGTCCCCTGAGCACCACCAGGGGTGATTCCTGAGTGAAGAGCCAGGAGTAACCCCTGTGTATCGCCAGACCCAAAAAAACAACAAAAGAATAGAAGTTACCAGAACACCCTGTAGGTATCAATCCATCATTCACTCTACATTCACACGGCCTACTCTGTGCGAAGTGATGTAGTGAGAAAGGAGGGGTGGGAACCCCTGTAAACAGCAGGCCCGGGAGTTGATGGAGAATGAGGAATCAGCCCCTCGAGTCGGGATAGTCACTCAGGCCGATTTCCTTAGTATGAAGATTTCCCTTCTTGCCAACTTCTAGTTACCAGGAGGAAGTGAGACGGCTCCAGAGACTTCCCTGAGAAACCTGACATGTGCGCAGGGAAGGCCGTCGGAGCTGGTTCCTGAACCCCACTCTCAGAGGACCTCCGTCTGGTGTGAGCCATGCTCTTAAAGGCACCGTGGGCCGGAGAGACAGTGCAAAGGTTGCCTTGAGCGGATTTGATCCCTGGCACTGTATGTGGTCCCCCAGCACTTCCAGGAGTGACCTCCAGGCACAGAGCCTGGTATAACCCAAAAACCATTGAAGAAAAAAAAAAAAAAGAGCAGCAGGAATGTTGGGGAATGGGATTCTAGTAGATGTGTGGGTCAAGAGGTCAGTGGCCACGTTCAGTGGATACTCACAGTACAACCTCCAAGAAAGACTGAAGAGCGCCTAACGGGGCCTCTCAGACAGCAGTGAAAGGGGGGATCCCCAAGTACGAATGGGAGTCTGGTGTGGGGGGGAACCAAGTGCCAGTGAGATCACGTGTCCAGAGCAGATACAGCCAGGGAAACTGAGGCGAGGAGTGTGGGGCAGGAGGGGACAGGGCCTCTCTGCTCCGTATGACAACACTCTGGAGCCGCTCATGTGGGGGTAGGGGGTGGGGAGTACCACTCGGCACAGGAGATGATGCAGAGGGAGGGTCGTCTTCACACGGCAAGGCTTGGGGTCGGGGCTCATGGACAGGCAAGGGGCCATGGGAGTGATAGTAGAGGGGATGCTAGGATCATCTGCAAAGAAAGTTTAAATATCCAGGGTCCTGCAACCCTGCTCTCCTCCCTGTACTCCTGAAAATAAACAAATAACAAATAAAAAAAACACTGGGGACAGCGCCAGTGACCCCTGTGAAGGAGCCCGAGGGGCCAGGAGGGCAGAAGAAGTGTTTCAGGTTGCAGTTCAAGGGGTGCTCAGTGAGACATTGGGGTGTCCTCCAGCCCGTGGCCCTTTCCTAGGCATGGCCCTCCCTCCGTGTCCTTCTCAGTCCTGCACTGGCTGAGACCAGCCTCAACACAGCCACTTGGACCTGTGTCCATCTCTGTCTCTCTGTCTCTGTCTGTCTGTCTGTCTGTCTGTCTGTCTGTCTGTCTGTCTCTCTCTCTCTCTCTCTCTCTCTCTCTCACACACACACACACACACACATACACACATACACACACACCCCAACATGGGCCAGAGGCCCTGTGTCACAGCTGTCATCCAAGAGGGCCACGTGGTCTCAATGGGGGACCCTGAGAAGTGTAGTGGGGCCTTGCAGTGACCAGGAGAATAAGCCGAGAGGTGTCTGGGGTTGGGAGAACATAGGGCAAAAAGCATCAGCTCCCCCTCTCCCCCCCACCCCAACACACACACACACACACACACACACACACACACACACACACACACACACACACACACACACACACTTTGGGCCTGGTTAGAAATATTATTCCCAGATGTTACTCCATCCACCGGGGAAGCCGGACCAGACGGAAAGTGAAGTGTCCAGGACACAGCACTGGAAGGGGAGCACCCTGCCTGGGTGCTGGGGGAGTGTCTCAAGCCTGCTTCTCAGGAGTTGAAGCCCCCGGAAACTCGGACTGATGTGAGTCTTTGCCCCCCAATGTTTAATTGAGGATCTCAAGGTCAGGACTTCCTCCAAGAAAGAGAGAAAGGAATCTTCTGGGGGGAAAGCCGTGTGCAGACAGGCAGAGAGAAAGACAGGGAGGCCACAAGCCAAGCCCCAGACGCCCCAGAAGCTGCAAGAGGGATTGGAGAGAGCCCGGCCCGCCAACACAGCCCACAGACTGACACCACCCGTTTTGAGGTATTCTGTTTGTTTGTTTGTTTGTTTGTTTGTTTGTTTGTTTGTTTGTTTGTTTCACTATTTAACTTATTTTTTGCTTGCTTTTGGGCCTTCCCTCGCAGTCACTCAGGGGCTATACCCAGCTGGGTGCTCAGGGGTCTCTCTGCGTGGTGCTCATGGAACCAGGAAGTGCTGGGGATTGAGTTCAGGACTTCCACATGCAAGGCCTGGGCACTGCCAGCCCCACTGGGCACCTACCCAGGTGCACAACTCCCCTGCTACGTCCAGCCAGTCTGTGTTTGTGTCATTTGTGACAGCAGCCTGAGAAAACTCATAGTAACACTGCTTGTTGGAAATAACATAGAAAATTATTTCATTGTTGTTTTGTTTCTAGGCCATACACGGAAGAGCTCAGGGCTTACTCATGGCTCTGTGTTCAGGGATCAAACCATGTGTCCTGCCTGGGATCAAGCTTGGGTCAGTTGCATGCAAGGCAAACACGTTACCTGCTGTACTATCACTCTAGCCCATAGTAAATTATTTAAAAAAAAAAAAAAAAAAAAAACTAAAAATAACTCTATGCTCATCAAAAGTGTTGACATAGCAGAAGGAAGAAAAGCCGAAGGAGTAAATCCAGGGACCCCTGGAAGGGAATTCCGGGGCTCACCTCTTAGCCCCATCGACTTCAGGGCCAGAACTCATACAACTTGGACTTGGACGTCCAGTAACAGGGAACTTCTTACCTTAAGGAGACACTTCCGGGCTGGAGTGATGGGATAGTGGGCAGGACATTTATCTTGCATGCAGCTGACCTAGTTTGATCCCCAGCATCCCATATGGTTCTCAGACCACACCAGGAATAATTCCTGAGTGCAGAGCCAGGAGTAACCCCGAGCATGATTGAGAGTGACTGTCCCACCCCACCTCCCACCCCCACCCCCCAAAAAAGGAAAAGAAAACTGATGCCTCTTAGGGCCAGAGTGGTGGTACAGCAGAGAGGCTGTTTCCCCTGCACACTGCCAACCCGGGTTCTATCCCCAGAACCCCATATGGTCCTGCAAATCCCTCCAGGAGGATCCCTGAGCACAGAGCCAGGAGCACCGCTGGCTATGCTGCCACACCCCTAAAAAAAAAAAGACACTTCCTTATTTCTGGAGGCCAGGAGGTGGCCAGAGCCCTTTGACACACACAGCCCTGGACTCTGCCTCCCTAAATCGCTTTGTTCTCTGAGGAATCTCCTCGGGCAGGGCGGCTCCAGGCCCAGCTCTTTCCTGTAGGCTATATGGTCCCGGTTCCTTTAAGAAATCTTGTAACTTACTCAAGATACAACAATGAAACAGAATATGCAAATCATCTTATCAGCTGTACTCTAGAAAGACAATCTCTCCCTGATTAGCATAATGCTCCTTCTCTATTTTCATCAGGACTCACAGATCCAACACACCCCGGGCCTCCAGCAACCTGGGGGAAGCTGGGACACTCTCCGGCTGAGCGGCCACACCAGGCCCCGACTTTAGCAGGGGGAGCAGAAAGAGGCCCCCTTGATGGCACCAACGTCACGGGAGTGACCTCGAGCTGCCAAAGCCTGGCTTGTGGACATGGAGGGGGAAAACAGGGGGCAAGGGAAGCGGCAGAGCCAAAGCCAATACCCTCTTCCCCTTTCACCCAGAATAGCAGCTAAGCCAGAAACACTATCTACAACTCTCAGACCCCAGCTGAAACAGGGGGAAAGGTGCACAAAGGGCCAGAGAGGTAGTTCAGTGGGCTGGGGCACATGCTTTCAATTCCTGGCACAACATGGTAGCACAAGTACTAATGGGAGTAACACCTGACACTGCTGGCTGTGGCCTAACACTTAGCCATCCCCACCCAAACACACACACACACACACACACACACACACACACACACACACACACACACACACACACACACAGTGGCAATTGACACATGGCCATCTCCCCAAGAACAATCAAGGCAGGTTTCCATAAGGAAGCGTCTGTTGACTGGAGCCATGAAATCAAAGGTGAAAATCAAACTAAAATAGACCCAAAGGAAGGAATTGCTTAGGCGGTGGTACTTTCTGGGGCAGGAGATAGCAGGACTAGCATGGCTGGAGTAAGAGGTGTGCCTGTATATGCAAGGAGAAATGAGAATAGAAGATGAAGTCAAACACAATCTTTTGAAAACAACTTTTAATTAATTTTTTAATTGAATCACAGTGAGATACACAGTTACAAAGCTGTTCAGGATTTGGTTTCAGTCATACAATGTTCCAATACCCATCCCTTCACCAGTGTACATTTCCCACCATCAATGTCCCCAGTTTCCCTCTTGCCACCCCTCCACGCCTGCCTGCCTGCCTGCCTTTTCTCTGTTTCTGTCTCTCTGTCTATGTCTGTGTCTCTGTCTTTGTCTCTCTGTCTCTGCCTCTCTCTCTGTCTCTCTGTCTCTATGTCTCTGTATCTCTCTGTCTGTCTCTCTGTCTGCCTCTGTCTCTCTGTCTCTGTGTCTCTGTATCTCTCTGTCTGTCTCTCTGTCTGCGTCTCTGTCTCTGTCTCTGTCTCTCTCTCTCTGCCTCTCTCTCTCTGTCCCCTTTTGGGGATTATGACTTTCCATACAGATACTGAGAAGTTAACATATATATCCCTTTACCTACTTTCAACACTCATTTCTTGTCCAGAGCGATCTTTTCTATTATTGTCATACTGGCCCCTTCTCAATCCTAACTGCCCTTTGCCCCCCACATACACACTTGTGGCTTCCAACCACTGGCCAGTCCTCCTGGCCCATTTTCCCCGGCCTTACCACTGGGTGAGGGTCTCTCTGTGACGGGTCAGCTGAGCACTTACCAAGACTCTCAAACGTGCGTGTGCAGAGCCCCCAGCACCCCAACTCCCCTCCCCGCCCCCCTGGTTTCCCAGGTCACAGCCCGGGTTTCTGCATGACACACAGGTTCCAGCGATAATTCCGAGGCAGCGGGCGGCCCCGCTCCCCGGGGAGGCAGCCCTGTGCCTCCCTGCTCTTGATTATGCTCGTGGTGGCGGACAGCAGGATAACATATTAGGTTATGCCAGGAAGACGGCAATTCAGGCGCGTGTGAATAGATGTGCCGGGGAGAGAAAACCAATTTCAGCTCTCCATCAAGGTACTTGGCGGAGATGAAAGGGCAAGAATTTATCGGAAATTACCTCTGAGGGCACAACAATGACTTTTCAATGTGGGGCTGCCCACTCCTCCCCCCAGCCTCACCGAGCATCCCTCGGTACCCGCACCCCCAGCCCCCCCACCACCCGCCTCCCCGGGAAGCTGGGTCCTGCAAGCCACTTCGCTGAGATCTCCCAGGAAACTGAAGCAGACTTTTGTGGGAGCCAGGAGGAAGGAGGAGGGACCTGGATCTAACCAGTCACTTCAGCAGCGAAGCATCCAAGGAGAAGCCCACCTGACATCTGACATGAACATGTCTCCTACCAATACGGAGCTTGAGAGGCCAGGAGAGAGCTCAGGGGAGAGGGGAGCATGCCTGGGTGCCGGGAAGGGCCACCCCTGACACTGTGAGGCCCCCACATCACAGCTGGCTGTGGCACAAGCAGCCCCTCGCAACACTAAGCACTGAATCCCCCTGGCTGGATGGCTTAGTGTTTCAAGGAGCCTCCCCCAGAAACATTTGACTCAGAAATGCCCACAAGCAGAGCTGAGGCACCACAATGGGGACTCTTGGTCAGTGGGTCCAGGCCGAGGGGCACAGGGAAACAAAGGAGCCGCCAAATCCCACAAGTGAAGCTGCAGGTGGGCATGGAGAGACTGAGACTAAAGATACAGGCAGAAAGCCGTGAGCCTGGACTCAATGCCCCATCAGGGGCCAAAGAGATGGTACAGTGGTTAGAGAGCTTGCCTTGCACACAACTGATCCCAGTTTGATCCCCAGCACCACATATGGCCCCCTATAAGTACTGCTTGGGAGTAACCCAGTCCTCCCCGCCCCCAGTGAAAACAAAATACATATAAAAAAAAATTTTTAAGAATACTTTGCATTAATAAATGAGATGTGGGGCCGGAGCGATAGCACAGCGGGTAGGGCGTTTGCCTTGCACGCGGCCAACCTGGGTTCTATCCCCGACATCCCATATGATCCCCCAAGCACCGCCAGGAGTAGTTCCTCAGTGCAAGGCCAGGAGTAACCCCTGAGCATCGCTGGGTGTGACCCAAAAAGAAAAAAAAAAAAAAAGATGTGTTTGTCTCCAAAACACTTTAGAAAGAAGGAGAGTTAATAACAAGAGGACAATGGGACCCAAGGGATGAAAAAAGCAGAACAAAACTAGTTCATGTATAGAGCTCGCCAAAGGCACTCAGAGTTCATTTTTAATTTGTTTTGAGGGGCCACATCTGGCCATACTCAGGGCTTACTCCTGACTCTGTGCTCTGCGCTCTGCTCCAGGTGGGGCTCAGGGAACCCTATGGGGTTCCCAGGGTCCAACCCAGGTCCACCTAGCAAGGCAGTGGCTAGCTCTGCTGGCTCTCCATCTCCAAGAGCCTCATTTCTTAAATTGTAGGTCACAGCCACTGAAAGTGGGGTCATTTAGAAAAGCTCCAAGGCCGGAGCAGTATTACAGCACGTAGGATGTTTGCTCTGCAGCAGCCAACGTTTGCCTTGCAGCAGCCAGCCCCTGTTCAATCCCTGGCGTCCCACATGGTCTCCTGAGCACCGCCAGGAGTGATTCCTGAACACAGAGCCAGGAGGAACCCCTGAGCACAGCTGGGTGTGGCCCCGAAACAAAATAAATAAATAAACAAAATAAATAAATAAATAATCTGAAATAAAATAAATACATTTCCTTATGACCTTATTACCCGTGAGTGTTTGATCCATTTTATACAGAACTACAGACCCAGATCACATAAAAATTACCCGGCGAGATGGAGAGCAAGTGGGAAGAGTTGAAGAGGCCCCAGCCTGGAGGACGGAGAAATAAATGTCTGCCACCTGCCCCAACCAACAGAGCCTCAAGTGTGAGCGCACCTGGAGAGGCCCGTGTCCAAACCCGCCAGGTGAGGGTCAGGGCACAGAGCCTGCCCAGGGCCCTCCGAGAGTGGGATGGAGCCCGAAGCCCCTCCCTAGCCGCACCGGTTCTTCCCTCCTCCATCCTTCTTTTCCTCCTTCCAGGAGTCCCTGACGACCCCTGGGAAGCTGGGGCTGGTGGCTGGCTCCGCTGGGGACCACAGAGAACCACGTGTCTACGGAGTCTCCCCACAGGGCGGAAAGAGGCTGCTTCCACCCCAACCTCGAAGAGCATGAGGGCACCGCCACGGCCCCGCCCTCTCGGGCTGAGCCATCACCCACCACACACCACAGCAGCATCCCGGAGGCCGCAGGGCCCTGCGCTAGTGGGGTAGGACCCAGGAGAGGACAAGCAGGAGGCCAAACAATGTTGCACTGGTCCAGCAAACACAACTTAATTAACCGGGCATACACTGTAGCCTCTTTCCCAGTCACCATCCTTCCAGCTGGCAGCCCCAGAGGAAACAATTCAAATGCAACACACCCTTTGGGGAAAGGCAGGGGGAGAATCCTGCTGCCCATACTTTGTGGTACACAGGCCTTCCTGGCCCTTCCCCACCCAGAAGCCCCCTCCCAGGGGCAAGGGGCAAGCAGCAGATGTGCCTGCACCTCCACTGCCAACTGCTCCTGGGAACTCCCCAGGGGCCCCATTAAAAAGCAGCCTTTGAAAAAAAGAGAGAAAGAAACAGAGAGAGAAAGAGACAGACACAGACACACAGAGAGAGAGAGAAGTGCCTGGTGGGGGGGGATGTGACAGGAGGGAAACTGGGGACACTGTGCTGGGAAATGTACACTGGTGGAGGGATGCGTGTTGGAACACTGTATGACAGTAACTGATCATGAACAGCTTTGTAAGGGTCTATCTCACTGTGGTTCCATTTTTTTAAATTAATAAGTAAATAATAAAATAATTTTTTTTAAAAAAACAGCCTTGCCTCCAGAGGCGCCCTGATGATCCTGGACATGCCTGTCTGGGCTCAGAATGGGAGTGGATCGAGGGGCGCTGGTCATGCGCCGCCTCCTGGGGGCAGCCGCTGGACTGGCTACTTCCTTAAGGCCCTCACCTGGAACTGGGGATCCCCCTCTTCTTCTTTTTTTTTTTTTCTTTTTGGGTCACACCGGGCGATGCACAGGGGTTACTCCTGGCTCATACATTCAGGAATTACTCCTGGCGGTGCTCGGGGACCATATAGGATGCTGGGAATCGAACCCGGGTCAGCCACATGCAAGGCAAACACCCTACCCGCTGTGCTATCACTCCAGCTCTCCTCCTCTTCTTCTCCACCACCCATCACCTCATTTGCCATTAAAAGGGGTTCTTGGCTCCTTTTTACAAATTCCAACACAGAAAAACTCTGATTTTTTACTTCGAGATGTTTTAACCTTTCAAACATCTGAAAATACAACCAAGTATATATTTAAAAAAAAAAAACAAAATATATAAACTGTTTGATTGTCATTTCCTCAAAACAGCAAGACAAGACGTCCCCCGGCTAAGAACAGAGCCAAGACTTACTCACCTCAGGACCGACTGCAATTCCCACACTGAGTGGGAGGGGCCTGGGTAAACTGCATGGTCTAGATTTCACCCCACCTCATCTATAGGGGTTCCAACTGAAAACACTATTAGTCATGGACACACACACACCTCAGCCTGTAGGCGACACTCGCCTACAAACCACCAGACCTGCTCCAGCTGTGGAGACAGCCTGCCCTCCCTTCTCTCCCCTGCATACTTCAAGGCTCAGATCGGAGACACCCTCCCCCCGCACTACCACCTCCAACAAAGGTGCCCCTTCCTGCCAGTCACAATCTAGATATCCAACGCTCCCATCACCATGGCAAAGCATCCATCCAACGTCCAACCAGGAAGCAGATAGGGGGTGCACCAGGATGTGTGAGAGCCGCTCTCAGGGAAGAGAAATCATGCTAGGCTTTGGGAAAACTGTGCTCTGGGTGACCAGAAGAGAGAGAAGTCTAGCTCCGTGGTGAAGAAGGAGGCCGGGGAGGCATCCTGGAAGAGGTTCCGTCTGATCAGAGCTGGCGATCCAGAGGCTGTGCAAAGAGGGAGCGACAGGGCACGGGCCTGTGGGAAGTACGTGCAGGTCAGCAGGTCGGACTTGTGGGATGTGGAGGAGGCATCCACAGACGGAGCAGGACAGACCTCCCCGAGCACTGGGAAGCTGGGTTTCCTCCTCTGTCTTCCGGAAAGTCCTCACCGAAAGCCAGCATGAGAACAAGGGGCTCCGCACATTGTGAGAACTCATGTTCATCATGCTAGAGGCCCCAGCAGAGCCCTGGCTAGGAAGGCCAGGCCCCAAGCAAGGACCAGGAGTTTCCTTTTATAGAGTATCTGATGGGGGAAGGGCAACCTGCAGGCAGCTGGCGGGAGAGGACAGAAGCAGAAACTCTGAAGCATGTGATTTGCAAAGCAGGGTCAGGACCACCTCAAGGGCCCTCTGAGCACACCCTGCAGTCCACGGTGAGGAGGTTACCTTGACATGTCCTGAGCACATCCGCCGTCCAGGGGCAACTGTCTGTCTCTGGCAGCTCTCATCTCCCTGGCTGCCCAGCTGAGGGGGGTGGGAGGTACCGGGGCCTACTTCCCTCATCACTGTATATGAGGTGGCAAGACCTCCCTGTGTGGTGACTCTCATGTCTGAGCACACAGAAGAAAGTCTGAGGGGCCGGAGTGATAGCACAGCAGGGAGGGCACTCACCTTGCATGCGGCCGACCTGAGTTCGATCCCCAGCATCCCATACAGTCAACCCTGAGCACCGCCAGGAGTGATTCCTGAGTGCAGAGCCGGGATGGAACCCAGGATGTGCATTGTAACACATACACACACACACACACACACACACACACACATACACACACATACACACACACATGCAAACACACACACACACACAAGCACAAACTATGCACATATTCACGTACATCACCATACACACAGGAACTCGGATCATTCTAAAACACTGATGAGCTAAACTACCTGCTTTGTCATGCAGGCAACTCGCAGAGCCTTGACCCAGCATCAGTGACCGAAACAACCCGCTCGCATCCTTCCCCTCTCTCAGATCCCGAAGGTCACTGTCGCCCGTTTCAAGGAAGCCAGCTTCCTTCCCGCAGCCTCGAAGCCAGAATCACTTCTACATGCCCCTGGGTGTGTTTCTCTGACTGTGCCCTCAACAGACCCAGGCCCTCCTCCAGGGAGGGACAGGTGCATGGGCAGTGGGCAGCAGACCCCCCGGTCAGGGAAGCCGACTTCACAACCCTGGAGAATGAGACCGGGCACGCACACCCAGTGAGCCTGGTCTGTGACCAGAGCGACAGGGTGTGAGGAGAACGGTGGGCCAGAGGAACACTCTGGCTTCCGCCAGCGCGTGAAGAATGGACGCCATCGGGAAGGCAACCTCACTAGCAGTCGAGTGGCCCTGGGGACAGCCCTGCTGCCCAGACACATTTTGGAGAAGCTGCTGGCTGCTCAGCAAGGCCTTCAGAGCAGTCCAGGCTCTCAGCCCAGAACAACACTAATGCAAGTTTCATGACCTGAAAATCATCCTGTGCCAGGAAACCGAGGAAGCGGCCCTGTGCTCCCCCTCTCGGGGCCAGCCGGCTCCCCTGCGTGCCTCTCACTCACCTTCCTCACTCTTCTCACCCGTGGTGGCCCAGAAGCCACCAAGATCCACCCCTTGCCCTCGCCAGCCACTGTCCTGGGCCTCTTGCAGACCTCACAGTTTTTCCCTGATGAGGCTCAGCGCCCAACTCACCACCCCACGCAGAGGCCAACCTACCCAGGCCTCCAGAATCAAGCAGGAATATTCCAGTCTGACCCTCACAGGCTTCTGAGGCCTGACCTGGCTTATCTCCCCCACCCCGACCCATGCACCCTTCCCCATGCTCTTCCCCCGAGCCCAGGAACTGTGGCTTTGCTCGCTGAAGTTTTCGGAGGGCCACCCAGTATGAAGGCATTATGGAGGTTTCAGGGGTTCAGTGCTGTCACTCGGTATTGATATTTACAACACTGCAATCCCCGCCAAAAAGTTAGTTTTTGTTCACCTTCACACGGTGGATCCCCTGACCCTGAAGTTTTGGGATCTGCAGGGGTTGTCTTTTGGGGTCATACCCAGCGATGCTCAGGGGTTACCCCTGGCTCTACACTCAGGAATTACTCCTAGCAGTGCTTGGGGGACTACAGGGGATGCTGGGGATCGAACCCGGGTCAACTGCATGCAAGGCAAATGCCCTGCCTGCTGTGCTATCGCTCTGACCTCTGACGCTGACGTTTCTGAAGCATACACCTACCCAATTTTTGAGACATCAGGTGAAATTGGTGAGTCCCGACCAGGCATTCCCAATACAAGGGAAGGAGACTTGCAATACAGCAGTGCATGGACTGGGAAGAGCACTCCCAAAAGAGCACTCCCGATCTCCACATCCACAGGCCTCCCTGCTGGCTGTGGCCCTGGTGGCCCCTGACCAGTCCTGGTCCCTGCTGGGCTGAGAGCACTGCCAGTGGAGGCCTTCTAAGCAAAGAAAGGAAGAAAAAATAAAACATTTGGGCGTGCATTGCTCGCCGGAAGCACTGGTTTCCTGAGAACTGTCTTAGGCGTACGTGCATAGATGAGAATGTGTTTATCGCGCTCACCTGCTGCGGGAACAAACCTCAAAGTTCCCAAGAGCTCTGATGCGCCCAAGCTCCACATGACTGTTCCTCGTTCCTCAACGGTCCCGTGCTCGCCATTCGTCCACACACTTCCCCGCACCGCCTCGCGCCTCTACATGCTGCCCAGGGCTGGCAGCCCCTCACAGCCTCTCTCTCTCTCTCTCTCTCTCTCTCTCTCTCTCTCTCTCTCTCTCTCTCTCTCTTCTCACCCCCGCCATCTCTTCTTTGCCCTGGTCAGCTGGAATTGGGTTCCTTCACTGCAACTCAGAACCCCCAGAATGGCACCTGCCAAGGCCCACCCATGAGCATCGCTGCCGATCACAGGGGGCCCAGCAACACGCCTGCACTACACCCTGGGGCATACAGGAGGGAGAGACAGTATCTGAAGACAGTAGGGAGATGGCATGCCACCTACACGTCCCAGTCCATGCGCACGTGGACATACGGGAGTGTTGGTCTGGACCTTGCTGTGATGTCTGAAACTGACACAGGAGCAGGTCACCCACAGAGTGTGGGCTGCAGACAGCAGGCAGGACAGGGACGCCAGGAAAAGCAGTGTGTCTAGGCGGCCCTGGAGTGTCTGAAAGGAGCCCTGGGCTCTAACACAGGGACCCCAGCCTTTGGGGCCAGTGAGGCCCCTAGAAACACAGTCTGTCAGAGCTGGGGGCTTTTAGGAACACGCTGTCCAGCCCCGAGGAGAGGTAAGCAGGACTGGCCACTCAGCAGGTCACTCGGCGGGCTGGTGGACTCACGGGGAGCACCACTGAGCTGATTGATGGTGCCGTGCATGGAAGAGGGGGGGAAGGGTGCTCCACCCCGTGCTGACCGTCAGCCGCCCGAGTCTCTAGGGCAGGGCCCTGAAGATCCCCACTCACCCCAAGGCTCCCAGTGTCCCTGTGCAGGTATGAGCCACACCCCAATCCAACCTCAGACCAGCAACCACACGGGGCGGACACTTCCAATGAACATGAGTACAGGCCACTGAGGTGCTTCTCTCCTGCCGCCAAGCACGGGTACTTCACACACCCAGGAACCTTGTGCTACAACAGCAGCAGGAAAGCCAACACTCACGGTTCCCTTGTCCGGGCTCGGCACTTTCTAAAGATGAACTCACTTACTCCTCAAACCGATTCTATCTGGCGGGCACTACTGCCTTCCAGAGAAGAGAAAATGCTGGGTGTAGAAGACCCCTTTTGCACGTGGCGGGGTGTGAACGACCCGCAGTCTGGTTCGGAGTCCCCACCGGGAACCACGGCACAGAAGGCGTTCATGAGCACTGCGATAAGGGCTGCAGCCGGCCCTCAGCGGGCCTCGGGGAGCCTGGATTTCGAGGGTGTTCCCAGCATTAACTTAAAAAGAGACGCTCGCTACCTAACGGTGTGTGGTGTAGACCCCGTGCGATCAGGGGCTTCGGAGCAACCTTCCGGTCTGTCATTGAACGGACCACCTAAAGGACCGTCCCACGTGGCTGGGTGTGAAGCAGGTTACAGCAGTCTGCAAACACTGGGCTGTGCGCCTGCGCCGTCTTCAGGCAAAACAGGGTCGCCGTGACTGGGGAGATGGCTCAAGGGGCCAAGCACATGCCAGGCTCGTGCAAGACCCTGAGTTTGATCCCTGGCACTGCATGGTCTCCTCCACCCCAACGGGATGGCCTGGTGGTCGCTAACCACTAGCCATCATGTCTACCGGAAGTCAGGCATGGCTAAGAATGCCCCCCACCAGGACCCCTGGAAACTACTGGGGGTAACCTTTCTTTAAAAAAGAAAGGTTTTCTTGTGTTTGCCATTTAATTTTTCATGGAGCGAAGGCTGCAGAGATAGTACACAGGGCTGGAGCACTACCCTGGCATGCCCAGCACACAGAGTTCGGGACCAAGCACTGTGTGATCCCCAGGGCAACACCCGATGTAGCCCTCGTGGCCCCCAGAGGCAATGGGGGAGGCAAAAAAAAAAAAAAAGTCAAACCAAACCCAAAGCTCCTGGGCTACACCTTGCATTGTTTATTTACTGACACCGTGTGATGCTCCTAGGAGAAAATCTCAAGTTTGTTCAACTTGCGCACGGGTTTCTTTAGCAGGCACTGGTTTTCCCCCACCTCCCCGCTGTCTCCCTTCTCCCTTCACTGATTCTGCCTGAATATCAAGTCAGACCAATCAGAGTTATGACTTTAGGCTAAGTCAGGCAAGTTCCTCTGATAAATCATCAAACCCGCAGGTGGTCTGGGGGGCCCTAAACACCCTCCTAAGCCCTGAAGCTAATTATCTGATAACAAAGTCGTGGAGAGTCTTCGCCGGGCCCCAGGTGCCTTTTTTTCTCAGCACACTGAGGTGTTACATAAAACTCGCTCTAATATCGGAATGTGTGGGAAAGAGCTCGTTCAGCACTGGGCTGGTGCAGAGCCCCGAGGCGGCGGCATTCTGGGGGGCTAGCTCTATGATGGGCCTCCTCTCACATCCCTCCCGGCCTCACGGGGCATCAGAGAGGCCCTCAGCCCTGAGGCACACCAACAGGGCTGCTTTACGGACAGGGAAACTGAGACACACAATGGCGTCTGATGCCACTGGTGTCTCACTACACCCTAGGTCTCTCTTTTTTTTTTTTTTTTTTTACTTTTTGGGTCACACCCGGCGATGCACAGGGGTTACTCCTGGCTCTGCACTCAGAAATTACTCCTGGTAGTGCTCGGGGAACCATATGAGGTGCTGGGAATCGAACCCAGGTCAGTCGCGTGCAAGGCAAATGCCCTACCCGCTATGCTATCGCTCCAGCCCACCCGAGGTCTCTTTGCTAGCCGTTGGAATGACCCATCCGAGGCAACGGAAGAGCAGGGACACTCTGGCCTAACATGAGAGATGCTACCCCTCCTGTGGAATATCCCTGCACCCACTCCCCAAGCACACATCAGGGGCTGGAGGCGGCAGAAGCAGCGAAGGCAGCCTGGTGTCACAGAGCTGAGATCTAGGAGATTTGCAGGAGGAAGGGACGAGCACCCCAGCACGAGGAATGCGCAAGTCGAGGCTAAGGGGCTGCCAAGCCCATCTTTTGCCGGGAATCCCCGCTTCTTACACACCTGACGCTGGCATTCAGTCCTTTCCCTATCCGCTTGGCCATGTCAGGCGAGCATGCCCACAGGCCCACTCTGCTCTCCAGCCAGCTCTGCCTCCCCACCTCAGTCCTCCTCCTCCAGAGAAAGGACGTGAGGCCCCAGGACATGAGCACAAAGCCTGCAGGGAAGTTTGATCTCTGTTCTCCCCTCTCAGGCCCTGGGGTTCTGGCCAGTCTCTTCTCTCTCTCTCTCTCTCTCTCTCTCTCTCTCTCTCTCTCTCTCTCTCTCTCTCTCTCATCTTCTCACAGGCCATTGCACCGAATCGCACCTGGCCCCACGCCTGTTCCCCAGGGAGAGCGAAACAGAAGTTGTGCCCTACTCTGCCTCCAGAGCCCCGTGTACCAGTTTTTATGAATAGGCCACCTACTTTCCCTGTTCCCTCCTCCAGAGAGAGAGAGAGAGAGAGAGAGAATTAGGTTAATTACATTGAGAAGAAATGCAGCCACTAACAAGGTCTCCAAATCCACCTTTTGTTCACAAGTTAAAGAAATGTAAAATTTTCGGATCCAATAAGATGCTGAAACATCTGACCTTATTACCTGGTACAGGGCGCTGGCCCTGGTATAGACAGGGCTGGTGGCTGAGCCGCCCCCGGACACCGACACACACAGACACGGACACGGACACCGGACACTGCTAGTCTTCCAAAAGGGAGACAGCTCACACTGTCCATTGAAATGGTAATTATTGGTTAAATGTTTCTTCTCTTCTCCCGGAAGCTCAGAGGGAGAGAACAAGCTGTCTGGTGATGGAAGTCCAACAGTCCACAGGAAACTCTTTTCCTTGAGTCCCTCCCCCTCTCGCCACCCCTCCCCCGCATCTCACTGACATATTGATCACCATGCAGGAGTCTTTCACATCCTTACAGATGCAGCTCCCGGTTTCAGCAGCGCCTTCCCCGGGTGCCCCCTGGCCAAGGAGACAGCAGAGCCACAGCACAGCGGGCATCCTTGCAAGCAGCCAACAACCTGGGTTCAATCCCCGGGACTACATCAGGTCCCCCACCCCAACCCCCTCCAGTAGTAACCCCTGAGTATCATTGGGAGTGACCCCACAAAAAAATAAAATTAAATAAATAAATAAATAAATAAAACCTGTTAGGGCAGGACTGCCCTGGGCGGGGCCAAAGACAATGAAAACTGTGTATTTTCCACTCAGGCCTCTGCTATCTGCTTGCTCCAAGAGGAATGTGCGGGCTCCTGAGCTACGACCATATAAGGGTATATTCCAGACAGATAGCCTCCCTGGCCCGGGCTCAGCCCTCGGACCCGTGCAGGCGCTTACGCAATTGTGACCTGTAAATCTATAAAAGCTGGACAAGCAGATAGGCCTAATGGGATTGGAGGGAGAGGCATGTCGAATTATGAACTTATTGGCTAGGGAATGCGCGGGCTCTGCTGTAATGGTCGGGAAAGCCTATATAAGATCTCCTTTGGAGAAGCTCGGGGTCTTTTGCCCAACCTGCTGGACCTGCGTGTCCACGTAGGCGGCTGGACCCTGGCTAGCCAGTCTTACAATAAACCCTGCTTGCTGTTTGCAGTCTCTGGAGTCTCTTTGTCGTTATAGGGAGACTTCAATCCGCGCCCTAACACAACCAAAGGGGAGTTGGAGCGATAGCACATCAGGTAGGACATTTGCGTTGCACTCGGCCAACTTGAGTTCAATTTCCAGCATTCCATAGGGTCTCCCGAGCACCACCACGAGTAATTCCTGAGTGCATGAGCTAGGAGTAAACCCCTGTGCATCGCCTGGTATGACCCAAAGAGAAAAAAAAGAAACCCAAAGGATAGCCCCTGGCAAGTGACTAAGAGCCCCTCTCCAGGCTCAGTCCTCCCCCACCCCACCCTATTAGCTAACCCCTCCCCTGCCCCCCCACACACACATCAGTCTCCTCCTCTGAAAAGTGATAATTTAGATGCTACCAGTCTTCTGATCCATGAGGGACCTTTTCAACCATTAGGATTCCTAGGACCCACCCCCCCACCACCATTATTACCAGCTGATAATTTTACGAGCTCACCTGGGAAGCTACAAGCTTGACGTGGGCTACGCGCTGTGTCACTCTTCTGCCACCAGCCCAGCACCTGGGCAGCAGACCAGCTGGACAGAACCACAGTCGCACACTTTTCAGGGCCCCTCCTATTCTGTTCGTCTTTTGGAAGGTCCCTCAGCACGGATACCTGCTGATAACCTTAATCCTTTCCCGATTTCTAGGCATCTGAGTTATTTTCCCTTGTCTTAAATATGACACTTTTAAAATGAGTCGTGCTGGCTCTCATTTTCCCCATTCACGAGCATCAGCAGAAAGGCAGCGTCCAAGGGAAAGGCCACATCCTAAAGGCCCATTAAAAAGTGATGGATGTCACTGAATCCAGGTCAGTTTCAAAGGTAGATTTCGCCTGATTCATCTCTCAATGATGATGGGACCGGGCTGGGTGGATTTGATTTCAACTGAATTGATTAAACTCTCCAGTCAGAAGGACTCAATTTGACCAATTCTTCTCCTACAAAAGATGTGTTCTTTTTTTTTTTTTCCCCCAGAAATATAACCTTAAAGCCTCCTTCACAGTTCAGAGACAAATGTAGCTTTCTTCTTTGTTAAAATAAAAAAGTTTTTTTAAAATTTATGGGATTTTATTAGCATTCGAGCATCCTAGAATATCAAAGCTGAAAAGGTCACCTGGCTTGACCTGGAAAGTTCTAAAGGGCAGGGGAGGAGAAGGACAGGGCATGGGACAATCTGAAGAATCTCAGCAGGACAGGAAGAGGGAGATTAGAAGGATGGGATGGCTGAAAGAGCCTTTCCATCAGGCACCACTGGCTCCAACTTGATTCGAGAACATTCCCCCAATTCCCGGGGTGACAAAAGAGCCTACACATTGCTTCAGTTTTTCTTTTTCACCCAAAGCTAACTGAAACACAGAGGCTGAAAGCGCAGCAAAAGAAGGAGAAAAAAAAAAAAAAATATATATATATATATATATATAACCAGCCCGGGAGCAAGTTTGAAGCAGCTTAGAAAGAAGCCAGATTCTCAGTTTGAAAAGCACGGAGGTTAAGAAAGGACGTGGATGTACTCTGAGCCGCAGAAAGCTGAGGGGGACTGACACAGAGACAGGAATGGTGAGGCCAGGCCCAGGGTTTTCTTTTTCATTTTTGAAAATCGTGCTGTGTAGTTTCAACAATCAGTATCAATTTTACAACCACAAAAGCGTCTGGAGCTGTGGGACAGGGGCATCAGTGGACTATCGGGAAGACAGAGGTTGTCACTGACCTTGCTTGATTTCTGTCAAATACCATTCAGGCATCTAATTTGTTGTTGTTGTTGTTGTTGTTGTTGGGGCCACATGTGGTAGTGCTCAGGGCCTACTTCTAGCTCTGCTCAGGGATCATTCCTGGTGGGCTTCTGGAGGCCCTGTGGGGTGCCAGGTTCAAACTCAGCTGGGTCATGTGCAAGGAAAACAGCCTACCAATAGTACTATGACTCTGGTCCCCAACTCAGCCATCTAGTAGAATGTCACCCCTCACCCCCAATGCATACACTCACAGCTACAGAATCACAACAGCAGGGGGAATTCCCAAGCCTGGGTTTGGCCAGAGCATCGGGGAGAGCAGGAAGAGGTCCCCGCTCCTGGCTCCTGATCTGATGTTCATAGTTCAGATCTTGATCCTTGGGAAGACAATCAGGCATGATCTCGTCATATTCTCTCTGTTGACTTGAACTACAATCTCCTTTAATTTATTGTATTTTCCCCCATGTTTCTGTCTCATCTCTTTAAGAATCAAAATCATAATCTCTTTTTGACTGGCAAACCCTTCACTTTGATTAACAGCTTAGCACTGTCCAATAAGACCCCCCCTGCGTGTGCTATGTAGGTGACCACCTAGGGTGAAATTTTAACCTATTTCCTATCTTTCAAAGTCAAAAGAAGAGAATACATCTCGAGGGGTAACGCCAGTGATAAGTTTTAAGTACTTCGAATTGCAGACACAGTCACATGGCCATGCAATGGACAGACCTTAAGAGACTTTTCCCAGTCCAAAAGTTAATGAGGCCATCAGCAAAATCCCAGAGAGAATGCGAGAGGAGAAAGGGCCCAGTTTCATCAACAAGTAAATTGCAAGGAGAGAAAGACAAAGAGGAGAGAGAGAAAGAGAGAGAGAGAGAGAGAGAGAGAGAGAGAGAGAGATGAAGAAGAAGGGAGATGCAGGGAGGGAGGAGTTATAGATAAAAAGATGCTTAAGAGAAATGCATATGCCTGTGTTCCAAATAGCACTATTCACACTCGTCTAAAGCCAAGCCATTCAAGTAAGCGCCTTTCAATGGATGAGTGGATAAAAAAAAAAGAGGTAGCTTATAAATATAATGGAATAATATATAAAGTCATAACCCATGTTCATACATAATGCAAGTCACAAAGGTGAAATGCTGAGTGATTGCCTTTGTAAGCCTAGAACATTCCAGTTCATAAACAGAGAACAGTGTTTGCCAAGGACTTTGGGGAAGGGGAACAGGGAACTGCCATGTAATGGGTACTGAGTTGCAGTTTCAGATACTATAAAAGATGTAGAGATGGATAGCAGTGATGGTGACACCCCAATGTGACCTACTTAATAATGCCTCTAACTGTACACTGAAAAATAACTAAGATGGCAAATTTAATGTGACGCTGATTTACCGGCAGCTTTCTTAAAAAGATGCTTAAGGGATTTATCAACCAATCATAAAGTATGGACCTGATTCAAAATAAACTTAGAATGCTATGACATTTATGAGACAACTGAAAATTTGAACCCTGACTGGAAGAATTAATGTTGACTTTTTAAAAGATGTGAGCAGGATATTTCAGCATCCTTCTCTGCTAGTGAGACAAATGAAAAAATATATCCATAAAATAATGCATTCACGATGACAGCACAGCTTCAAACAATAAAGGGAGGCAGGGAGATGGCCCAAGCGGCTGAAACAAGCTTTTACATGTGCGATGCCCCAAGTCTCATCCCCGGCACAGTCCCCTAGCACTGTCTGGTATAGCGCTGGCGGGCCCAAATACTGCCGGACCCAAACACATAGCCAGGCTGAGTATCAGTAGGCGGGGTCTCAGGGCCCCGTGAGCACAGCTTGGGAGACCCCAACTACCAAGAATGAGTAGGAAGATGCAGGGAAATAATCATAAACCAAGAACAGTGAGCACTGGGTCTAGCCTAAAGCCCCAAAACAAAGAACAGGGGACACCTGCAACTGAAGCTGGGCAATGCTATGTGTGTGTGTTGGTGGGGGGTGCACGGGGAAGCTGGCACTCTTCTGCTACTGTAGGCCTAACCATTCCCAGCCTCACAGACGCTCGGGTCTTCTACTCTCGGTGAGGAAGAATCACCGTACAGGGGCCGTCTCTGTTCTCGATGCTCTGAAATGGTGTCAGGCACGACGCTGCTACTCAGGAACTCCGGGTGAGTCTCCTCTGGTTCATTCCAGTTCACATCCCTCCCCAGCCAGCGGCACCTGGAACAACACCATTTCCCCACACATCCCTCCCCAGCCAGCGGCACCTGGAACAACACCATTTCCCCACCCACCGCTCTGCTCCAACCCGGCCTCATCCAACAGTGCTCCGAGTTGACAAGTGGAGAAGGCTCAAGTGCAGGACCACAGATTGCACGGCGGGGAGAGTGCTTTGCCTTGCACGCAGCCGGCCCGAGTTCAATCCCCAGCGTCCCATCTGGTCCCCCGAGCCCTGCCAGGAGTGATTTCTGAGTGCAGAGTCCCAAAACAAAAGGAGGAGGAGGAAGGTCAATTGCAGCTCATTTCTTAGCAGACATTAACCTCCGTTTTGAGCTGAGCCCCCAGATGCTGAGAGCTGGGCCAGCTGCTCACAGTGACAGGTAGCAGAGCCTGGCTGGGGTTACAGCTCTGCCACACACGCCCCACCTCACCCAGCAGACTCCTGCCCACCCACTCCCCACTCCCCAAATTTGGCATCTTCATGCTCCTCCTCTTTTTGCCTCCCCTTCAAAGAGCCCAGACCCTCTACTAGACTCTCTCTCTCCAGGAGTCTCATTCTCTCCACACTCAGGCCAGTGCCACTGTGGGTCAGAAGCACTGCCAGCAGACAGCCGCCCCCAGCGGCCACCAGGTGGCTCTGAGCATGAGAGCTGAGGGCACACTGAAGTCCCCAGGAAAGAGCCAAAAGCACCCGGCATCTGCTCTGGAGGCCCTGAGCTCACTGGCAGGTCACCCTTCCAGGGTGGCCCCATGACTACGTTTCTCTAAACTCTGCAGCTGTTCAGATTAGCCCGTGGCCCCACCACCGATCCAGCTCTCCTCAGTGGAGTTTTTTCTCCTATAAAAGGGGCTCTAAGGTGAAAGTAAAGTGAAATTTATCAGTTACAGAGGCAGGGTGGGGGGCTGGGGAGGTGGGGGGGGGAGGTGGTGGTGGAATATGTGCACTGGTGAAGGGATGGGTGTTCGAGCATTGTATAACTGGGACTTAAATCTGTCCCAGTAATTTGTAACTTTCCACATGGTGATTCAATGAAAGAATAATTTTTTTTTTAAAAAAAAGGGCTCTAAGAAAAAAAAGGCAAAAGCAAACCACCAAAGACTGGAGATAGTACAGTGGGTAGGGAACTTGCACGTGGCTGACCTGGATTCAATTCCCACTATTACATATGGTTCCCCAAGCCCTGCCAGGAGTGAGCCCTGAACACAGAATCAGGAATAAGCCTTGAGCACCTCCAGGTGTGGCCCCCAAACCATTAAAACTAAAGGGGAAAAACTGCAAAGCTAGAAGCCAACTCCCATGAATCTGACGCATTTGTAATATGCACAGCAAATAAGAGCCGGTGAGGTGGATTAAATTAGAACAAGACTTAAAGGAAGGCAAGGGCTGGCAGGTGCTTACCTAGCTCTAAGGCGCTTCTCTTTCTATCCCAGCTCTGAAGGGACAGAGATCTAATCTTCTAACCTTCCCTGTCTGGGTGCATCCCTGTTGGCTGTTAGCACAGCCTTGCTATCCTTACCTACGGGGACTGCCCAGAGGAGGTTTTGGTATAGACACACATGCACATGCACATACTGAAAATACACACAGGGCTGAGTTCCTAGAAAATGCCAGCACCACAGTCGCTAGCGCTAGCTTTTGTTTCCTAATCAGAAGGAAAGGGTGAGGGTGCAGAGGTAATACGGGGGGAAGGCACTCGCTAGCACATGGACAGAGACAGTTCAAGTTCCGGCTCTATAAAGGGTCCCCTGAGCGCAGCTAGGAGTCACTCCTGAGCACATAGCCAGGAGAAAGCTCTGAGCACCATCGGGTGTGGCTCCACACCAAACACACAAGAAGGAAGGGGATCCCGCCACATAGTGTCCGCCAAAGAGAAGGGCTCCGGCCACCACGACGTCCACAGGATGGTCACACCTGGACAGAAGGCTGGGCCCTGCTGGACACACATCTCGGCACCTGACCTGGGTTCCACTGTCCCGTGCCACACAGGAGGGGCCGGAAGCTGGCAGAGATTCAGGGACTCATTTGAGGTCATCAAGCTCTTCAGTGACCATCCTGGGACTTGAAACTCTAGAGTTCAGGGTATGTCCATGTGGCAACCACGCCTTCCCACACGCATGTGCGCAGACATGCAGCCCCCGTGACTGAAGGGAAGTAAGTGGGCAGGTGGTGCAGGGCGGTGCGTGCCAGGGTCACGAGTAAAGCTGCAGGGTTGCACCTGTCTTTGCAGGGCCCTGAGCACACAGCGCGCGCTGAGCACTCAGGATGGGGGGGTGGGAGGGGGTGCTGGCTGTGGGCACCTCTGCAGCTGGTGGGCAGCTCCATGACTGCCCTTCTCGCCCTAGCGGCGTGGATGGGGCTGGTACCCGCCTCAGAGGTGAGCACCCCCGAGAGCTCCATCCTCGACCATTCACTCGGCAGGCCGTGCATCTTTCTCCGAGCCAGTGATGTCCCCCCTCCTCCGAGCAGACGAGCTAGAGGAAGAGAGGCTGGGCCGGAGAGACGGCTCCAAGGGCCCGGAGCACCTGCCTTGTACACATGAAGCCCCCAGTCAGATCTCCATATAGTCTGTCTCCACCTGGGGGGTCTGCAGCACCACCAAGCATTGAACCATCCCTTCCAGCTCACCAAGTATCTCAGGGAGTGGCCTCTGCGACCCTGAGCGTCCCTTGGGAGCTCCCGTCTCCCAAAAAAAAGAAAACCTGGTGTTTGAGATGCTTGCCACAGACATCCAAATCTCAGCTGGGAAGCGCGATGGCAAAGCACAGGCTCCCAGAAGGAGGGAGGGAAAGAGAGGCAGGTCCCGGGGCAAGTGGGGTCAGAGCAGAGCTGGGAAGGATGAGTGGGGGTTCACTAGGGTGGGAGCCATGTGGATCGGGAGGTGTTCCGGACAGGGAAGCTCTGAGAAGACAGCAAAGGAGGTAAGGAAACAGGGAACCAAAGGTGAGACAGACAGGGGAGCCGGAGAGGCAATACAGGGAGAAGGGTCTTGCTTGCAGGTGCCCACACAGGCTTGATCCCAGCACCACCTGGTCCCCCCAGCACTGCAGGGCCCAGGCCACGCCGCATCTTCAGGCCTTGCATTGAACTGCCGCCATGGGTCGGCTGAGAATTGCTTTGAGAATTGCAGCCCAACTTAGGTAATCCCCCCTTTAAAAAAAAAAAAAAAGAGGTGATGGATGGCAGTCCACGATGTGACCACTGATGTGTCCAGTAGTCCCCGCTGGCCCTGATGTCTGATGAAGGATTTAGGTCTGACTGAGTAATATTTCAATTCTGACCATATAGCCTGGCTGCGGCATGTGGTAGGAACGAAGAGGGGTGAGGGAGACTGAGTGACAGGCCAGAGGAAGCAGAGAGGAGATAACCCAGTGGATCCAGACAATACTAAGGACACATCTGGTGTAAAGGTAGATGGTGTGTGTGGGGCAGGGGGGGGGGGGAGGAAAGGGGGAGGAGGCAGCGTCCAGCCTCTGGCCTACAGAAACAGAAGGATGTGGGCATCACGTCCTTGGAGGGGGTACCCCAAGGGAAATGCAAGGAAGTAGGGCCAAGGCACACGTTGAGAGTCACATCAGTGGCGAACCTGGTTCCATGCTGCTGTCTTATTAAGATGGAAAGGAAAAAAAAAGGGGGGGGGAGATGATATTTTGGGTAATAAGTGGGCAAGTACTTCAACATTTAATTTATATGTCACTAGTTTCAAAACTCATGTAAAAGCCTTCCTATCATCTTACCAGGTTTACGTATACTGACATTATAACACCCAAATTATTTCTGATCTAAAAATAATTACCCCGTATGTTGCTTTGCCTGAAAAAGCGTTTGAGAGAAATTATTGGCAAGGAATATTTTTTCATTGCCAAAGTGCAGTGAGCCAATTACCAGTTCTGCCTTAACTCATTCCATCCTTCCTCAAGAAAGCCGATCAGAGGAGAGAGAGTCCCTGAGGCTGGGAGGAAGAAGGGTGTTTTGGCAGGAGGTGGGGGAGCGGGGGGGGCGGGGGGGGCATCGTGAAGAGAATAGGAAACTTGGGGAGGCAGAGAGCAGCCCATGGTGGTCTGCAGGCCTGTGAACAGACAGGTGTGTGCAGGACATTGGCAAGAAGAAAGCAACCTTTGATTCGGTGTCAGAGCTTATAAATCAGTGGTTCCTGGGTCATATTCAACCTTTTTTAAAAAATAGGTTTTCAGTCTCATGTTATTTTATATTCCACAGATGAAAGCAGTCATTCTGTATCTGTCCCTCTCCTTTTGACTCATTTCACTCAGCATGATGCTCTCCATGATCATCCACTTAGAAGCAAATTTCATGACTTCATCTTTCCTAACAGCTGCATAGTATTCCATTGTGTAGATGTACCAAAGTTTCTTTTACCAGTTATCTGTTCTTGGGCACTCGGGTTGTTTCCAGATTCTGGCTATCATAAACAGTGCAGCAATGAACATATAGATACAGATGTCATTTCAACTGTGCTCTTTTTTTTTGCTTTTTTGCTTTTTGGGTCACACCCGGCACTGCACAGGAGTTACTCCTGGCTCTGCACTCAGGAATTACCCCTGGCAGTGTTCAGGGACCATATGGGATGCTGGGAATCGAACCCGGGTCGGCCACATGCAAGGCAAATGCCCTACCTGCTGTGCTATTTCTCCAGCCCTTCTACTGTGCTCTTTTGCACCCTCGGGATATATTCCCAGAAGTGGTATTTCGGGGTCATCTAGTCTTAATAGGCAAATAAAAGTCTAATCATCAGAACTAAAAAAAAAAAGGTTTTGTTTGACTCCACTCAACGCTTTTTTCTTTTTCAAAATTAAGCCAAGGGGGCTGGAGCAATAGCACATAGGGTAGGGAGGGCATTTGCCTTGCATGAGGCCAACCCAGGTTCGATTCCCAGCATCCCATATGGTTCCCCCAAGTACTGCCAGGAGTAATTCCTGAGTACAGAGCCAGGAGTAACCCCTAAGCATCACCGGGTGTAGACCAAAAAGAAAAAAAAAAATTAAGCCAAGGTTTTTTTGTTATTTTGGGTTTTTTTAATCTCATTCTCATCTTTGAAAAAATCGGCAGATCCAGTCATCCACCCCTTCAGGGCTACACTGTCCACCAAGGCTCCTGACCTGCCGTCTTTACTCAACAGGAAGAGGCAGTGCTGGCTGCACTCGTGCTATTGTTCTTCTGTGATGAAGAGAGATTTGTCTGTACCCAAGTCTCTCTTAAAAAGAGGGAACATAAATCGTAAACCAAAAACTCTACGTGTTTTCCGAGAGTTGAGAACATATTTCTTGAGCTTAAAACTCTTCGGACTGGTATACTCCGTGAAGGATAGTATAGAATGTGTGCTCATGGCAGCTTCCATCACTCGTGCTTTCTGCATTCATTCCAATTACCTGCCCAGCCTCTGCTGGCCCCTGTGACCATGTGTTTGCTTTGGCTTGGTTTGGCTTGAGGATCACTCCTGCCAATGCTCAGAGGTTATTCCTGACTCTGTGCTCAGGAATGGCCCTTGGAGAGGCTTAAGAGACCTTATGCGAGGCTGGGGATTGCAATGGGGTCGGCCATGTACAATGCAAGCAACTTGGCCCTATATCATCTCTCCAGTCCCCCTTTATCCTTTTCACTGTGCAACTTCTCGGGATACTGAGATCCCAGACCAATGATTCATGTGTAAGAAAGGAAGCTGGAGAGATAGCACAGCGGGTAGGGCGTTTGCCTTGTATGCAGATGACCCAGGTTTGATTCCTCCACCCTTCTCAGAGAGCCCTGCAAGCTACCGAGAGTATCTCGCCCCCACGGGCTGAGCCTGGCCAGCTATCCATGGCATATGCGATATGTCAAAAATAGTAACAACAAGGGGCTGGAGCAATAGCACAGCAGGTAGGGCGTTTGCCTTGCATGCGGCCGACCTAGGTTCGATTCCCAGCATCCCATATGGTCCCCTGAGCACCGCCAGGAGTAATTCCTGAGTGCAGAGCCAGGAGTAACCCCTGTGCATTGCCGGGTGTGACCCAAAAAGCAAAAAAAAAATAGTAACAACAAGTCTCACAATGGAGACATTACTGGTCCCACTCCAGCAAATCAATAAGCAACGGGATGACAGTGACAGTGACAGAAGAAAGGAAGCTAGTTTTAGGGGAAAGGATGATGAGCAAAACAAGGCTATAAAAAACAAAGAAAATAAAGCAAAAAAGAACAAAGACAGTTACTGGAACCAGAACCTGGGGTGGGGGTCGACTGAATGACAATGATGCTTCTGACCGTAATTGCCACAGCAGTCATTCTAACACTGATGTGTGCTCAGTGCAAGCAAGACACTTTGCCTTGCTTCCTTAACCCATTCAGAGATGAGAAATCAGAGGCCTGGGTGGTCCCCTCAGTCTCCCCCAGCCATGTGATACATTACCAAGAAAATCATAATTTCAACTCCAAACCCAAGGTCCACTTCCAATATTTTATCCACCAAACATTGATTAAGTTTTGTTTGTTTCTTGGTGTGGGGCCATGGCTGGTCTTATTCCTGGCTCTGTGCTCAGAAATCACTCCAGGCAGAGCATGGGGGAGACCCTAAGAGGTGCCAGGGATTGAACCTGGGTCAGCCACATGCAAGGCAAGCACCTTACCTGCTGTCCGAAGCCTTTATTTCTTACCAGCACCTCCAAAGGAGAGATTTAGAAATACATACACCTGTGGCCCTCACTTACAAAACTTTCAGATTCATTAAGTCCGGAAGGAGTCTGGGACTCACTCATGATTTCCCGAGTGAGTCTCTGGGTGCTCCACAGGCTGGGGTGCAAGGCTGAGCGGCTGCATGAACCTCACTGTTGATGCACGTGGGAAGAGACTAGCTAGTGTGGGTCAGAGGGGCTCACTTTCCCCAACAGATGCTATACACCAGGGTCTGTCTCTCAGCAGTGGCCCCATGCAGACAGTGGCCTGCCAGCCCTCCAGAGGAAGAACTATTTTCTCTACATGGCACGGTATAACCCTTTCTACTGCATCCTGAAAACGCCCTCCAGGGAGCCAGGGGCAGGATCCCTGAAGGCTTTGAACACAGAGATGCCCGGGAGTGATGAAGAAGGAAGAAAGCCCAGTGCTGGGCCCTAAGGCAGCAGTATGGTCCCTGACAGATGACACGGGACAACAGCTGAGACTCACAGCGACTAAAAGTCACACATGGACAAACGATGGGGACACCTGCCTCCCCCAACACACTCACCTAGAAGACCCGATTTAAATTAAGCAGAAACAGAAAGGAAGGAAGGAGATAAAGGTCATTAGGCAGCATAAGAGATGCAGTGTCCTGAGATTCTCTTCCAGTGTGGCCGCCAAGTTAGTCTCCCTCGGGATAAAAGCCTCAAGATGATCGCAGGAAAGCGTTTTTCTTTTCTTTTCTTTCTCTCATTCATTCATTCTTTCTCTCTTTATTTTTTGGGGTGTTTTGTTTTGTTTTGTTTTGGGGTTCCCATGGCAATGCTCAGGGGTTACTCCTGGCTCTGCACTCAGGAATTACTCCTGGCAGTGCTCAGGGGACCCTATGGGATGCCTGGGACTGAATCTGGATTAGCTTCATCTAAGGCAAACACCCTACCTGTTGTACTATCACTCCAGTCCCATGGGGAAAAAAATTTATAAAACCCTATATAAAGCGGCAGAGGTGATATTATCTGAGCCAAGAAAAATTATCATTCCTCCAGAGCAGCTGGGGTTTTGGATCTCATGAGTGATGGATGTGTGGGTACCAGCTTTGGCCGCCAGGAAGCTCTGGCTTACGTTCCTGCTGCACTGGGGGCCACTGAGCCAGCATCTGTGTGTGCTCTCTTGCCCTTCATTTCTCGCTTCGACTCCCCATTCTCCCTTCAGTGTCTTGTTAAATTCTCTAATTCATCTACTGTAACCACTAAACTATGAAAACTGTTGTGCCTCTTTTGTTTGTTTTCCATTTTTAGCGTTCTATTCGCAGAAGAAAACTAGATGCTATAGATCAAGGATCAGCACATTTTTCCTATAAAAAGCTCAGAGAGTTATTATGTCAGACATTGCAGACTGTATGGTTTCTGTCACTCTTTCTTTTCTTAACAACCCTTGAAGAGTATAAAGACCATTCTTAGCTTGAGATCAGAAAAAAAAAAGGTGCTGCATTCCTCTAAGTTCTGAAATAGATTCAAAACTATATTATTCAACTGCAACTAAACCAGAAATACCCACTATGAAAATTAGGATGCATATCCTCTAAGACATTTTATATATATTATTTTAATAAAATATGGCTTATACATTATATTTTGTGTGAATTCCATTTTTTAATTTAACAATATGTCATTAACATTTCTCTAAGTCAAAACTGGATACAGAAAGCACTGGAAGATATTGCATAGATACAGCAATATTTATTCAACCAATCCTCTCTCCTGGGAACAGGCAGATATTTCCCATTTCTCACCGTTATAGATTATATTCTAGCCATTACCTTAGGATAAAGTCCTAAAAATGGAATTTCTGGATCAAAGAAGACAGACGTTTTAAAGTCATTTGATAAATATCCCCAGACAATCCTCCAGAAAAAGCTATACCAATTTACACAGCACTCCTATCAGATATATAAGAATACATTTTTCCTTAAATCCGCACCAACAATAGGATTTGCCATACTTTATCTTTACAAATATGAAAGGTAAAAGTGGTATCTTCTTGGGGCCATGCATATATAGTTCAGTGGCAGACATGCATATATAGCTCAGGGGCAGATCACATGTCTGCTATATGTGGGGCACCTGAGCAGGTCCCTTCAGCACCAAGATATATACATATGTACATATATCACTGCCACTGTCACTGTCATCCCATTGCTCATCGATTTGCTCGAGCGGGCACCAGTAATGCCTCCATTGTGAGACTTCTTGTTACTGTTTTTGGCATATCAAATACACTATGGGGAGCTTGCCAGGCTCTGCCGTGCAGGCGGATACTCTCAGTAGCTTGCCGGGCTCTCCAAGAGGGACGGAGGAATCGAACCCAGGTTGGCTGCATGCAAGGCAAATGCCCTAACCACTGTGCTATTGCGCCAGTCCATATATACATACATAATGTATATAACAATATGTACATTTATAACAATACATATAATGCTTAATGTATTTCCTTATGCTTCAGCTTTAATTTGATAATTATTATATCCACATATATGTACATATGTCATCATACTTGCGCAAAATACACATATACATAAGTGCCACAGAGACCTGTGCTCACACCCCCAACCAGCCTCGTCCAGGGTAGGGCCCTCCTGGGTGTCACGTGACCCTACTGCTCTAGATCTGGAAAGGACCATGTCCTGATTACTGGCTTTGATGAACACACACCCAGACTTCTTACAGAAACAGAAAACGAAAACCCCACCGAGGTTATGTCTTTTAACTGCCTGTATTAGCCAAATTCATTTGTTCCTTGATTCATTTTTGTGTGTGTGTGGTTGTTGTTCAAGCACAAATTTACCGCTTCCTTCAAAACAACACACATTCCTTCGCCTATAATTCTGGAGACAGGGATCTGATCTGAAGGGGCTGAAGTCCAGGTGTTGGGGTAGTGGAGCTCAAAAAGGAGAATTTAGAGCTCCAGTAGAAACCAGTCTGTGCTTTACCCAGCTTTAGTGGCGGAGTGTAGTGCCCCAGTGGTGCTCAGGAGGCCCAGGGGCCTCTTCCGGCAACTAAGCTAAGGAGGCAGCCTAAGGATGTGAAGCTGTTCCAGTCCTGCGGTACCGGGGACCATTAGGGACCCCCCCACTGTGCGCAGGGGCCTCCAGGACTACACTGGTGGTGCTCAGGGGGCGCCACCAGATGGGCCCTCAGATGGGGTTCTGCGCATATAAAGCATGCACCCGTTGGGGCTAGAAAGACAGTACCTAGATAAGGAACCTGCCTTGCATGCAGCCAGCCCAGGTTCAACCCCCGGCACTGCATGGGGTTCCCTGAGTGACCTCTGAGCACAGAGCCAGGAGTAAGCACTGAGCACAGCGGGTGTGGTCTCCAAACCAAAAAAAAAAAAAACATCAACAACAACAAAGAATACAATACAAACAAGACAGCTACCCCGATCCTGTGCGGTCAGCTCCACGGCCCCCTTCCCAGCCACTCCCAGCTGCCTGCCTGCCTCGACGCCTGGCACCTTCCTTATACTGGTTCTGTCATCCCATCTCTGACACTCACTCTCGCCTTCTGTCTCCCTCCCTCTAAGAATTTCTGTGTTTATATCAGCCCTACCTGAATCCTGGATAATTCAAAGTAATAACCTAGCTCAAAATCCTTAACTGGCAGGACAGGGGCGGAGGCGGGGGGGAGGGGGGAGGAGCTAAAGAGATACATGCAGGAGGTCCCCTTTTGAACCCCCGCCCCACCAGGAGAGATCCCTGAGCACAGGGCCAGGAGTAAGGCTTGAGCACCTTCTGCCACATCCAGCCACATTTACAGATTCCAGGGACCAGATGTGGGTATCTCTGGGGTCAATGACTGCTACTCGCAGTAGATCTCCAGACTTCTTCCTCTCCTCCACCTCTTTCCAGCGTGCAGTGAAAAGTACTCAGACTGCCACAGGGGGGCCGCTGAGCATTCTCAGGGGTCCCCTTCAGAACCTAGACATCCTTCCCCTGCTACCCAAGGACCCACTCCTAGTTTCTCGCAGATGGCTCCGCCCCGAGGGACGGCCTCTCCTTGGGAGCAGCCAGCATGCAGGGCAGGAACCAGCACTGTGGTCCCAAGCCTGGATGTCACGGCTCCTCAGCTCCCCAGAATGGAGGGACGCTCCAGTGCTCCACAGCAGCCCCCGCCCCCTGCTCTCTGAGGCTGGTGCTCCTCCATGCACTTACTGTCACTGTCACTGTCATCCTGTTGCTCATCGATTTGCTCAAGCGGGCACCAGTAACATCTCCATTGTGAGATTTGTTGTTACTGTTGTTGGCATATCGAATACGCCACGGGGAGCTTGCCAGGCTCTGCCGTGCTGGCGAGATACTCTTGGTAGCTTGCCGGGCTCTCGGAGAGGGGCGGAGGAATCGAATGCACTTACTAAAAATAATAATACTTTTTTTTTTTTAATTCCCATCTGACCTTCTCAAAGACTTCCTCTAAGGATCTAGGAGCTGGCTCCAGAAGTTGCTCCAGGAAGCAGAAACAGATTTGGGTTCTGGCGGAGTAGAGCCCAGTGGCACACCAAAGCCGTGGAAATATTCCAGTTCACCTGGCGAGTGAACAGGAGACCAGTGGGAACCAGGCCTCCGCTGGGGAGAGATTCGAGGAGATGGACGTTCAAGGGAACCAAGGTCAGACGGAGAGACACTGAGGTGCGTTCATCACCCATCTCAGGAAGGGCCAAGAGCAGAGACCAGTAAGCGCACAGACTAGTGGGTGCAAAGCTGAAGGGCTGAGCCGGGCAGGCCGGGGGCTAGTGTGAAGGCTGCGCTCTCAACCCCACAGTGCCCTCGGGGACAGGGTCTGGGTCAACCCACCCAAGCCAAGAGAGATATTGAGACCTTTGGAAGAGACGGGGAAGAGAAACTGGGTGGGCAACTGGGTATCACCCACCACCACCACCACCCACCCACCCCCGCCCCCAAGGCTGGCGGTGCTGGAGAGGGCGGGAGTTGGCCTCAGTAACCTCTCATTCAGGGCTCTCGTTATGCAGACTGGGAATGAGGGCCACTCAAGTCTTCTGGGCACTGCCCTGGCCACGGCGAGCTGCCCAGCCCTGCACTGCCCCTTCCCAGGGGCAGCCCGCACCCTGGCCGTACCTGCTCCACACTGGGGTTAGGAAGCTTGGCAATTAATGCCATCTGAGCTCGGCCAGCACCCACTGCCTGCCGCCCCATGGCGCTCCTTACCCCCACCATCCAGATGGCAGCTGTGTCTATGCTCCAGGTCCATTTCCGGGAAAGGAGGCCCAAGACCCCTGGGTTGTCAACAGGGGCCCTCACGGTGGTTCATGGCTGTCATGGGTTTCATGGCCCCCCGACCAGCTCTGCTGACCCAGTCCCTTACTGGGGGTGGGAGGTCTTCTCTCAGCCAAGGGACAGCCCTGAGCTGATTCAGAGGAGCGAAGAAGACCCATTGCCTCAGCAGAGAGAATCCGGCAGAGCCACGCGTCGGCAGGGGACTGCAGGGACCACAGTGAGTCCACAGTGCTGGCCAGCTGCTTCGCTGCCATCCACTCGTCCCTGACACTCCAGTCAAACTTCCGCGAGTGCCTCATCACCTCGGTCTTTCCAGACACAGATTCGTTTAGTTAGACTTCTGTGTACAGACTTTTAGACACAAGTACTGGCTGCCCTTATTTTGACTGGGGTGTCTTCACTGAGCCTGTTGAGGCGTGATTCCCTGTCATCCTCAGCACCTCTGCTGGATAACAGCTTCTCGGGACAGCATTTAGTCTATATAAAATTAGCCTTTCTTTGGGGGCATGCTTCTGAGTCTGTTTGGGTTTGTGGAGGTGGTGGGGCGGGGGAGGGGGGTTTGGTGGGGAGGACTGTCATATCTCTTTTCTTTTCCATTTTCACCAATCAGTCTTTCATGTTCCCAGAACACAGTGTCTTAATTAATGGAGTTTTGTAAGCCACTTATCAGCTGCAGTTGGGTTTGGTTCAGTTTGAAGCCGCTTTGAGTCATCTTAGGAACAAGGCAGGCATGAACAGCATAAATGTAATATTGAAGATGTTCCTGACTCATCGTTCCACTAAACCTCCCGGGACCTGAGCGCCAGGACCGGAGCATGCAGGACATCCAAGGCAGAGCCAGGCGGCGGGGCTGGCACATGCGGCCGGAAGCACGGACACACAGCCAGAGTGCACCCCAGCCCAAGGAGCCTAGTCCAGGGAGCCGGGAAGCTTCCTGGAGGAGGAGAGGCTCAGCCGGGATCTCAAATCTGCCGGGAGTTTACCCCAGAGAACAGAGTAAGAGCTGGGGCAAAGGTGGGCGCTACTCTGAGACAGAGGACTCAATTTCTAGCTGAGGAAGACCAGGTAGAAGAATGAGGCCAGGCAGGCAAGACCCCCAAAAGCCCACCAGAGCATTTGGGGTTCTTTCCTAAGAGAAGTACGGGGCCATGAAGTCTTTTTTTTTTTTTTAAAAAAAAAGCAAATTTGTTAAGATACAATTCACCTACCATATACTTCATTCAAAATACACAAACCATATCCATGGATCTTCTAACATTCACAGATCAGTGTGATGATACCACAGGCCATTTTAAAACATTTTCACCACTAAACCTTTATAAATGTACCCTTTATAAATGACCCCCTACTTGGGGCCAGAGCAACAGTACAGAGGGGAGGGCGTCTGCCTTACATGCAGCCCACCGGGCTTCTACCCCCAGCATCGCGCATATGGTCCCCTGAGCACTGCCAGGATTAATTCCTCAGTGCAAAGTCAAGAGTAAGCTCTGAGCACTGCCAGGTATGTCCCCCCCACCCTCCCACCCACCTCCCCCTCCAAAAAAATAGAAACGATCCCATACTTTTTGGCTCAAAACAATCACCTATTTCCTGCCCACAGATGAGCCTGCATGGACATTTCACAGGAATGGAATCATGTCATCTGTAAGTCTTTTGTAATTTGTTTCCTTCGATATCAAAGGTTCACGCACCATGCGATAGCAGATATACGTTAATCATTCCTGTTGCCAGTCAAGCAACATTCCATGATATGTACTCGCCATGTTCTGTTCATTCATCATCCTTTACTGATTATGTCTGGGTTCTTCCCACCAGACTGACTCCGGTGATCAACGCTGCTCGAAGCACTCGGGGACAGTCCCTCTGGAGACACGTTTGCATTTCTACCGGGTGTCCTGAGTGAAGCTGCTGGAGAATGCCATCCCTCTACTCATTTTGGACAAACTGCCAGACTGCCTCCCAAGTGACTCCACTGTATTACATTCCTACCAGCTGGGTCTGAGGTTTCCAATCTCTCCACATCCTCTCTAACAGGTGCTACTCTGATTTCATCATCATCACCATCATCATTATTATTATTATTATTATTATTATTACAGTCATCCCAGTAGGGGTGAGGCAGCATCTCATGGTGGTTTTGAGCTGCACGGTCCTTGAGAATCTGATACGATCAGACTTATTTTTTTTCAATAATCAGACTATGGAATAATTTGCTCCAGGCAAAGGAATTGAGGACAGGAAAATAATGGCCAATAGACTATCTATCATTAAGAGGGCTACAATGGTCTGGGAAGGAGAATAGGATCCTGAACGGGGATGGAAGAGACGGGAAGAGATGGGGGAATTGGCATCATCTAGGTCTGGAAGCCATTGGAGGGGACATATGGAAGGCAGCAAAGATTCCCAGCTTAGAGAACTGCATGAATGGTAGTGCCCCCTCACGAGAGAACAGAGGCATGGAGTTGTTAATGGTGATAAACTAGACATGTCATAAAATGCACTTTCTTAGCCATTTTGAGGCATACTATTCAGTTGTGTTGAGTTTGCCCACACTGTCAATCAATGTCCAGAAATTGTTTCTCCCTCAAAACTGAAACTCTATAACCATCAAGCAACACTTCCCATCCTGTGCCCCCAGCCCTGACCATCACCATTGCCCTGCTGGCTCTATGCACTGAACTGTTCTAGAAACACCTCACAGAAGTAGAATCAAATGGTATTTGTCACAAGTGATCAGTTTATTTCACTGACGATCATGTCACCAAAGATTATTCGTACTGTGGCAAGTAGCAAGCATTCTTCCTTTTTAAATGAAAACACAAAAATAAATTTAGTGACCCAGAAAAGCTCAAGAGTGTCCAGTCTCTTTTCTTCTATATCATCCGCTAAGTTCTAATTGACTCAAGGTCTTCTAAGGTTCTCAGGGTCCCTGTAAGTCAGATTGACCACGGTCAGCCGAGTACAGCTTTATGGGGACATCTGGCTCTCTGTGACCTTCATGGTCTCATTCAAGTTGACAGAGTATATCTTGGGCAATCTGAAGGATAAGGGCCTTTCATCTGAATGTCTTATTTGGCTACTGCAATTTCATTTCTTCCTCTTTAATAAAGTGATTTATTGACAGAAACTAAACAGTATGTCTTGAAATCCTGTCGAGCTTCAGTTATTAATCATTTGTGGTACTCACTACTCCTCCATTTTACCCAAGCTGGCCACACCAACCCCCGTTGCTGAAAGCTCTATGATCTTTCCTGCACAATTTGGCCATTACGGTTGCCTTTAATCATCTTGCACACATGCTGGCAATCTTCGACATTCACAATAATTCTATTACTTCGTTATGAAGTGCTCTTTGAGAACTCATAATAAGCAAAAAATTTAGAAATCCAAACTCAAGTTCAATTCAAGTTAGGATAAGGTCTCCAAAGAAATACATGACCATAGCAACTGCTGTGGGGGAAAAAAAGGAGGAAGCCCATTTGCACACAGACCATGACATCTCCCGCCAGAACCATCTGCCTTCTGCAAAGGTATGGCTCCAGCCACAAAATCATTCCAAGTGGAGGAATGATGCGCACCTTTGAGTCAGGAAGAGAGAGAGAGAGAGAGAGAGAGAGAGAGAGAGAGAGAGGAGGGGGGAGAGAAGAGAGAGGGAGAGAGAGAGAAGAGAGAGATAAGAGAGAGGGAAAGGGAGAGAGAGAGAGAGAGAGAGAGAGAGAGAGAGAGAGAGAGAGCTGGTGCACAAGCACTGCATGCAGGGGCCTTGGGTTCAACCCCCAGTACCACACGGTTCCTCAGGCTCTGTCCGATCTGTCCCATAAAAAACAAGAAAGAATCAAGAAACATGGTAGATGGAGAGAAGTGACAGGAATATCTGGAAGTTTCCTGAACAGAAGCAAAATGTGACTGCAAGCACCAGCAGAATTAAAAAAAAAAAAGAAAAAGAAAAAAAGAGTAGATCATCTTCACCTGGCATTTTTTTATACTTACTGAAATGAAGATCCTGAATCATCAAGAAAAGATTCCAGGGAAAGCACCACCTCTTTTTAAGGAGGTGAGATGTTAATAATGCTCATCTCTGAGGAAAGCAGATGAAGGGGAAGAAACATTACTGCTTAAAGGTACTTCCTAGGGTTTTCTTTCAATAAACATTATATAAAAAGAATACGAGTTTGGAGGGGGAATAAGGAATAAAAACATTTTAGAAATAAATACTAAATGGCCACAATTAAAAAAAAAGTAGCTTCCTTTGTTTAAATGTGGAAACAGGGGACCAGAGCAATAGTACAGCGGGGAGGACGTTTGCCTTGCATGCAGCCGACCGTCTCGAGTTCAATCCCCAGCATCCCATATGATTCCCCCGACAAGCACCGCCAGGAGTGAGTCCCGAGTGCAGAGCCAGGAGTAACCTCTGAGCATTGCTAAGTGTGACCCAAAAAGCAAATAAATAAATAAATAAATAAATGTGGAGATATTGGTTTCCCTTGCCCTCTACACCCCCAGAACCAGTGCCCTAGTATAATTCCTATCTGGGGAGCATGGGGCTGCTCTACAGGCCCCCAGAATGAAACGCTGCTCTGCAGAGAGCCCACCAGGCCTGCCCCAAGCTGCCTCGTAGCCCTTGCCACGCTGAAGGTTGCAGGGAGCCTGCCGCAGAGAAGACAAATGAGCAAGGGTTTCCGGAAGCATCAAACCTTCTCTGTGGCTCACTCACAGCCTGTCCCTCACAGCAAGAAGCATTAGAAACTCAGCTTGGGGGGTCTAGCCTCCCACCCCGGTGCCAGTGTGGCTGGGTACATGTGGGTCTCTGCCGTTTCCTGGGAAGGGCGCAGGGAGACGGTCAGAGCTACAGTCTCTGCAATTCTGCCCTCATAGGGCCTGGCTGGCGCAGGGGAGCCAGGGGATTGGCTCGCGGATGGAACGGGAAGGCTTCCTCCCCGAGAATCTGGGGCTGTCCCCTGCTCTTACAAACCGGTGGACTCCATCCACCTTCCTCCCTCGGAGAGAGCCCACCCACGCTCTCCCCGCCTCTGCACCTCTGCTGCAGGTGCTCATTACTAATCAGGGGGCCCAGGCGGGGTGCCAAGGGCAGAAACAAAGACCCTGTGCCATGGGGACAAAGAGGGAGCTCGGGGAGGACCGCCCAGAGGTGACTGACTCTCACTCTGCAGACGGGATCCAGGGGTGCCTCTCCCGCCGAGAAGGGGGGCGGGGTGTCCACGAGGAGAGTCCAGAGCAGATGAGGCTCGGAGAGCTGAGGGGACAGAAGTGTCAAGCTACAGAAAATCTCACTCCTGCCCCAAGTGGGGGTTCCCAGACAGGTCATCCGTGGGCTAGGGGAGCCCCTCGGGGTGTCTCACAGGGACAGCACAGGGGATGTCCTCCCCTCTGGACCGCCCCAGGCTTGCTGACAGTCCTGGCCTGTGCTCAGAAAGCAGCTGTCGGCCGGGTCCTAGAGAAGGAAACAGGTACAGGGGAGGGGCGGGCCTGCTGCTGGGCCCCCCAGTGACGACACCACCCAAGACCCCAAGAGCAGGGCCATGCCCTAAACCCGCCTCTCCCAGCCCCTGAGTGGGGGCCAACAATGCCAGGGCTGCCACCACCAGGAAGGACGTCTGGTTCCACCAAGAAAGGTTGGGAGTGACCAAAAAGGAGAGAGAAAGAGTAAGAAGGAATGTACCTGCCACAGAGTGGGGGGGATGGGGGGAGGGGTACTGAGTACTGGGAACATCGGTGGTGGAGAATGGGCACTAGTGGAGGGATGGGTACTTGATCATTGTATGACTGAAACATAATCACACAAAAAAAGTCTAAGTTACAGACTTACAAAAGCTTGTAAGTTACAGACTTTTGTAACTTACAAAAAAAAAGCTTTTATAAGTCTGTAACTGTATCTCACTGATTCATTTAAAAAATTTAAAAAAAAGAAAGTTTAGGAGTGAGCCTCAAGGAACCCAGAAACATGCAATGACCATGGGTGAGGGAGCGAGGGCAGAGGGACGGCTGACAATGAAGCCCAGGCCCCCAGCCTTCGAGGGGCTCTTTGGGACAGCCCCTCTATTCCCCACGCCCACGGCCTGCAGGCTGGCCTGCCATGTCTGGACACACTCAGAAATGGGCCTCAGACCCAGAGATGCTGGGGCGCTGGGCACAGCACCCACGGTGAGATCAAGGAGAGGACGGCAGGGAGGGTCCTAGGTGCTCGGGCGGGCGGGGAGGGGGGTGTGATGCACCCAGCAGGTGTCCAGGCCCCACGCTCCTGCCCTGCAGGTGATAAAGCAAAAGGGACATGGACAGGTAAGACTATCTCTTCCCTAGGAGGTGGCCAAGAGGACACCTGCACCACTGGATGCCCAACTGGCCTGCCCTCAGAACTAGCTGTACCACCATGGGGGCCCAGAAAGGGGGACTTGAGCCATTGGTCAGCCTCTTGGTCCAGGATCCTGAGCAAAGGGAGGTGCTGGCAAGTCCCACCCTGGCCCGCCCCAGGATGGCCAGATGCCCAAGGCACCCAGTGATCCGGACAGCGGGGAAAGGCCTCTGTGCTGTTTCCCCTGTTCCTCACGGCTGAGCCCGGGACAGGGTTTGGAACACCTGTCAATGCCCAAGCACTGCCCTCAGCTTTCAGACTGGTTCCTGATCTGGGCAGCAGCTAATGGCTACTGTTCTTCTCTTTTCATCCTGTTTGTCTTGGCCCTGTATGTAGGCCCTGCCCGAACCTAAACTGAGAAATGGAGCCCAAAGAATACCTCAAGAGTGTGTGCAGTGTATAGTCCAAAAACGGAGTGATAGCACAGCGGGCAGGGCATTTGCCTTGCACATGGTTGACCTGGGTTCGATCCCCGGCATCTCACATGGTCCCCCGAGTAATTTACCACCAGGAGTAATTCTGATTACAGAGCCAGGAGTAACCCCTGACCGTCACTGGGTGTGACCCAAAAAGCAAACAAACAAACAAACTCACAAACACACAAACAAAATACACAAGTCAAATCACTTCCTCTCTCTGCTCAAAAGCGGACGAGCTTCCCTGGCCATCCACCCCGAACCTACCACTCTGAACCACCCCATCACTCTGCTCCAGTGAGGCGGGTCCCTGGTACCCCCAGAGGCTCTGTCTCCCTGCATCCCGCCTGCACCCCCAGTTTCACAGAGCAACCTGAGGCCCCTCATCAGTATCCATCATTCCCTGCACGTGCCTGGTTTTTCATCCCAGACACAGGCCAGGCTGAAGGGTGCATTCATGCACTGTCTGTCTGCTTCCCCATCATGTACCCTCCGAGGTCAGGAGTCAGGGCTCACTCACCCCCTGTCTCCAGCTACTGGCCACAGAGCCAAGCACAGGGAAGACAGTTCACACCTGTCGAATCAATGAATCATGCACCTCCATGACTCTGCGTGAAAACCCAGACATGGGGCCTCTCTAATGTTTGCCCACTCGTCACTTTGAGCCTGTTTTTCTGTTGGCGAGTGTTACGTGCAGCCGAGCTATATGAGGCCCATTTGTTTCCAGACAATCAACCAGCCCCCAGCACACCTCGCCCAGCACCTAACTGGGCTCAGCTTAGAAAGCAGATGGAAACCATAATGCCCAAAAGTAGAGAGAGGGTTAGGGGGGGAAATTGTCTGCCATAGAGGCAGAGGGAGGTTCAGAAAGGGGGTGTATACTGGGGACATTGGTGGTGGAGAATGTGCACTGGTGGAGGGATGGGAGTGTGATCATTTTATGATTGAAATTCAAACATGAAAGCCTCTAACTGTATCTCATGGTGATTCGATAAAATAAATTAATTAATTTAAAATAAAATAAAATAAAATAAAATAAAATAAAGCAGATGGAAGCCCCGGGCTCCGTCTCCCTAACACCTTCCCTGCCACCATCCAGCAGCTGACTGGATCAGAAGGGTGGTGATACCAGAGCTCACAAAGGCTGCAATTAGTACTTGACAAGTATTTTATGGTCCGCAATTTAAACGTCGTTGGCATTGTAATTCAATTTGATGAGGCAAACATGATACTAGAAAACCTCTTCTAGAAAACTGGATGGAATGCCTCCTCCTGAGCTGACAGGTTCCTAAGCAGCACAGGGGTGGCGGTGAGGGAGCCTCACCAGTCCAAAGTTGGAGAGGGCTCTCTCCTTGGCTTTAGGTTTGTTTGGGGGCCACGCCCATGGCGTGGGGGGGGGGCTACTCCTGGCTTGGGAGTGCAAGGCTTGCTCTCAGCAAACCACGCCAGGATTGGGACAGAACTGGGCATCCTGACCCAAAGCAGGGGCTCTGTCCTTTCAGCTCCCCGGTCTGAGAGCATTTTCTCTTAAAAGTTCTCCTAAAACCCACGCCAGGGCTGAATGTACACCCACAGGCTCTCACATTTAATCTTATGCTTAGGGTTAGAATTAGGGTTAGGGCTAGGGTATAGCTTTGGCCATGGATAGCGGTTGAAAGGGCAATTGAGGAGGAGGGTGGGTGTTAGATTTAGGGTATGTGGTAGGGTTTATCCAAGGTGAGGGCAAGGGTTGGGTTTAGGGTTAGGGTTAGAGTTAGACTGAGGGATAGAAGTTGGGCTGGGGTTAGGATTAGAGCTCTGTTTTTGGTTTGGGGGGTTTTTTTTTGTGGGGGGGGGGTGCTTCAGCCATGCTCGGGAGGCTGAGGTGCTCCTCCTAGATCCCAGGCAAACGTGGCCAGCAGTTCAAAGACAGGGTGGTCTGGTGATGAGAGGATCAGCGGGTGAGAGGCTCAAGAATTCAGTATGGCTAATGATAGAACACCCATCCCTCCAGCAGTGCCAGGAATATTGCTCCATAGATGGAAGCCTGCCTCGTGAGCTGGGGGAGAAGGCAGCTGGAATAGAGAAGGGATCACTAAGTCAACGATGGTTGGAAGGATCACTCGAGATGGGAGATGTGTGCTGAAAGTAGACAAAGGACCAAACATTATAGCCTCTCAGTATCTATATTGAAAGCTATAATGCCCCAAAGTAGAGAGAGTATGGGGGAAATTGTCTGCCAAAGAGGGAAGGGGAGGGTTGGGAAGGGGGGGAAAGTGGAGACATTGGTGGTGGGACAATCATTTCTGCTGCAGTAACTGTGCTAGGCTCCATCACTCAGACATGGGGACAGGACTATCAATAAATATTTTCAAATAAAAAAAAAAGAATTCAGTATGGCTCAGGCCCTGTGTGCCAGACATTACCCAGGACATTCTGGTGGTGCTCGAGGGGCCTCCAGGGCCAAACTCAGCAACGCCTAAGGGACCATTGTGATGCCAGAGATCTAACCAGGGATAACCGCCTGCAAAGTGTGTGACTCTGGCTACCTGTGCTAGAAATATGCTTATGCTTAGTGTTGCAAGCATGCTTCTGCTTCAGGTTACATTTACGATTACTGTAGAGTTAAGGTTACAGCTGTGTTTGGAGTCAAAGTCAGGGTCAGAGTTAGGGTTAGGGCTACAGTTATGAGTAGGATTGAGGTTAGACACCTGAGTGTCTATTGGTGGGGGAGTCTAGGGTGACTTTAGCTTGTTTCTCCCAATGTCTCAATATAGGAGGGATGATTCTTACTCTGACTCGGTGCTCAGGCAGCGCTTGGGAGACCCCATGGGATGCCAGGGTTGGCCATGTGCAAGGGAAGTGCCCAGTTCTCCGTACAATCGCTCCAGGGCCCCTCCCCGCAAAGACCCTGAGGACAGTCCCCACCCTCAAGTCGGCTGCAGGTGTGAAGCTGTCCACCAGGTGAAAGTCAGATACACAGACAGCTGGCATGGGAAATGCTGCAAAAGCACTGAAGAAGATCCTACACTGATTTTGGCTTTACGGCAACTGGAGCAAACCTCCATAGGAAAATAAGCAAGAAGGTACATGGCAGGGACCACGGGGCACAGGAAGCCTGTCACTCACCGCAGGCAGCAAGGCCTATCATCACACATCCTCCTCCACCCAGCACACAGAAGGCCACAGGCAGGCAGCTGAGGGCAGTGAGTCTGGTGGGCAATGACGCAAGGTCAGAATATGAGCAACAAAAACCCATCAGGAGAGGTAAGAGACAGCATTTGTTATTGCACATATGACCGGCTACCAGGAATGTCTGCAGGAATTCCAGAATAGAATTAGGACCAATGGAAGTGTTCCCTTGGGTGGTGGCAAAAGCAATCTTCACAAATCAAGTCTTCTACATGCCAGCAATAATTAAATTAGTTTGAAAATGCAGTGACAAAAGGAAGCCACTATACAGTAAAAGGATGTCACTCATAGTGGTGACAAAGATATAAAACACTAAGTAATTAACAGTGAAATGAGTAAGGTTTATATGAAAAGAGACACACTTATCAGAAGCTGCTCAAGAAACAGTTGCTGAATGAATTATCTTTTTTATCCAGGTGGCTATAGAAGAAGTTACAGGAAAGAAAAATACAAAGACTTGATACTAGAAAATTTTTATTCTCTGGGGCTGGAGAGATAGCATAGGAGTCAGAGCATTTTGCCCTGTATGCAGCCAACCCTGGTTTGATTCCTGGCACTACATATGGCTCCCCCCAGCACAGCAGGGAATTATCCCTGAGCAGAGAGCCAGGAGTGAACCCTGACCACCATCAGGTATGAACCAAAAAAAAAAAAATTTCTTTTAAATGTTGGTTCTGAATGCCCCAAAGGGGCGGGGGGTGGGAGAGAGAGAGAGAGAGAGAGAGAGAGAGAGAGAGAGAGAGAGAGAGAGAGAGAGAGAGAGACGGAGAGGGAGAGAGAGAGACGGAGAAGGAGAGGGAGAGGGAGAGGGAGGAAGAGAGGGAGAGGGAGAGGGAGAGAAGGAAAGTGCCTACCATAGAGGGGATGGGGGGAGGGAAACCGGGGACATTGGTGGTGGGAAATGTACACTGGTAAAGGAATGGGTGGTGTTGGAACACTGTAAGTCCGAAACCTGACCATGATCAGCTTTGTAACTCTGTATCTCACAATGACTCAATAAAAAAAATTAAAAAATAATAAATAAACCTGGTTCTCCAAAAATCAAGTTCCCCAAGGTCAAACCAAACTAGATGATGATGATGATGATGATGATGATGATGATGATGATGCAAAATGTCTCTAGCATAGAAGGACAAATGACTGGACCTAGTTAAAAACTCCTCGAGGGCTGGGGAAATGGGTCAGAGGGCCAGAGCACACGCAGTGCGTGGAGGTCTCCCTCCTCTCTCCCTCCCCGGGCTCCGCTTGGTCCCCTGAGCACCACTGGAACTGACCCCCAGCACCCCCAGCTACAGCCCCCAAACCAAGAAAAGGAAAGAAAGAAAAAAATCCTTGATAAAAAGAAATGCTGGCCAAGTCAGGTCTTTAAATAGCATTTTCTGTTCTAGTTTACATCACACTGTTATAATAATGTTGACGTCTTAGTTCTGATGTCCAGGGCTGGTCCACCACCATCAAAGTGCCCGTGGCCCTTTACCGCTACATACATCTCATATATATATGTATATATATACATATTTTTTTGCTTTTTGGGTCACACCTGGTGATGCACAGGGGTTACTCCTGGCGGTGCTCAGGGGACCATATGGGATGCTGGGGATCGAACCCGGGTCGGCTGCGTGCAAGGCAAACGCCTACCCGCTGTGCTATCACTCTAGCCCCACTGCATATATTTTTAATGTGTTATAGTTTAGGTCATAATTTACAATCGTGTTGGCGTTTATGGTTCTGGTGCATACAGTCACCTTGTCTAACCCCCACCCAAGTGCCCAGGACCACTCACCTGTGCCCTTTGCTCCTTCCACTGTCTGACCTCATTAGATGTCAAGCTGCAGCTGACAGGGCCGAGAGAGCACCGAGGACTACGGACTTCGAGTTTGATCCCTTGCATTTCCTGGTCCCCCGGGTACTGCTGGGTGTGGATCTAGAGGCTACCAGAACCTTCAGGAGCTACCAGGCTCAAAGCACTGATCCATGAGACTCACACAGCCGGGCTCAGGGCCACCAAGAATGGCACTCAGGCCACCTGCACACTGGTTGGGAGAATAGTGCCACCCCCACACCACAAAATTCTTTTTTAGAATGAAGTACAGTGTATCTAGAGTGGAGGTGATGTCAAAAATGGGACAATGACTCAGAAAATGTCAGACCACTGAGAAGAACAGAAGACTCTGCAGCAGACCAACTAGCCATCAGATGGTATTTCTGGGCTGAAGCGATGATAGTACAGCAGGGAGGGCAACTGCCTTGCATACGGATGACCTGGGTTTAATTCCAGAACCCCCAGCCCAGCCTCCAAGTGGCCCCGGACGCTGGAAGTCACGCCCTCGACCCACCCTTGGCGCCATCTTGCCACATTCAACAGAGAAGAAGCCAGGCATTCTGGTGAGCAACTCGGCCGGAGAATGCTCCGGACCCGAAACGGGGCCAGCAACACCGGGGATCCAGACGGAGGAGGTGCAGCCACCACACCTTCTCCAGATGGAGCCCTGGCGACACTGAGCAGCAACTAACACGGCTCCGGGATGCAGGACTGGGACACATCCAAACCGCACGGCCCCTAACTTGGCCGCGCGACCTTTTCTGAAAACTGAAAACATATAATCTTTTAATGGAAAACTAATTATCAAATGCTTCCTTAGTAGGGCTGTCTTTCTTGGGGGGAAACTCTAACAACAATAGTGAGTTTTGTGTTGAAATATGGAACGTAATCAAGGTAAAGAGAAAATTAAGTGAAATTCATCAGTTATACAGTTGGGGGTGGGGGGCGGGGGTACACCGGGGATTTTGGTGGTGGAATATGGGCACTGGTGAAGGGATGGTGTTTGAATATTGTATAACTGAGACATAAACCTGAGAACTTTGTAACTTTCCACATGGTGATAAAATAAAAATTAAAAAAAATAATTCCAGAACCCCATATGGTCCCCTGAGCACAGACAAGAGTGGGCTCTAAGTGCAAAGCCAGGAGTAAGCTCTGAGCACTGTTGGGTGTGACCCAGAAACAAATTATATATATATATATATATATATATATATACATATATATACATATATACATATATATGTTATTTTAAGGAGGGAGAAAAGAAAGGTATTCACCAAATAATACCAGGACAGTGAGTTAGTCATTTGGAAAATCTTAAGACCTTAGAGGTGTGGTGCATATGAATGTAAGCTCCACGAGTACTAGAGAGCTAACGATGTTAAAAAATGAACTGCTGGTACAACCAAGAGAAAATCTACCTGGGTTATTCATAAAACTAGGGAGATCTGCAGGATTCTCTAAGCAAAGTACCCCAAACAGAGCCCATAAAGACACAAAGCTGACACATGAAAATTTAAACACTCCCTTATATTGAATAAGAACATCACAATAACAAAAGACAGGAGGAACAAAATGCACGCCACACATACACACACACACAGGGAGTGGTGAATGGGGAGGATTTTTAATACATAAAAAGCAGGTTCACAAATTAGTAAGAAAAGTGGCATGAAAAAAATAGGCGCCCCAAGATGACAGGTCAACTTCCAAACTCAGAGGGCTCATTAGACACTGAGATGCATTCCACCCTCCTGACAAGGGCGCGCCGAATAAAAGCTGCTCTGCTCCCAAATGGCAGAGCTCCTGTCTTTGTTTTCCGTGTAGTAATGACTCCCAGTTCCTTCCCCGCACTAGGCGGCGGCTTCATCCGCTACTGTCTGAGGACTCTGCAGGCTGCCCGGATCCCCGATGTCCCAGCTCGGAGATCTTGAGTAAATTACTAAGACTCTCCAAGTCTTGGACTTTGATCTTGAAAGGGGAACTATATGCGTTCCTACGCCTGCTCTAAAAACGGTCTGAGAAGCAAGATGACGCGGGCAAAAGCGTGGCTCTCGCTTATAGCTCAGCACTCCAGAAATGGCAGTGGCTGCCAAGCCCTGGACCCCCCTTTGGAGCACCCTTGACTCAGCAGCCGCTGCGCTGTGTATGGAGCCAACTGTGCAGAAGCACACAGACTTTGTGTCCAGGCTCTATGTTTAGGATCTAAATTAAAAAAGAAAAAAAATAGGAACCACCACATCAGCTACAGAAGCTTCTCCAAATAAACCAAGGTTCTAGTGCAATATCAAGAAACCACTGAAGGGCTGGAGGGATAGCATAGCGGGGAGGGCGTTTGCCTTGCACGTGGCCGACCTGGGGTTCAATCCCCAGCATCCCATATGGTCCCCCAGCACCGCCAGGTGTAATTCCTGAGTGCATGCATAGGCCAGGAGTAACCCCTATGCATCATCAGGTGTGACCCAAAAAGAAGAAAAAAAAAAAAGAAACCACTTATAACTAGGGAGTTGGGCGGCCAGAGAGATAATTATAATGGGCAGGATGCTCGCCTTGCATGTGGCTGGCCCAGGTTAAATACCCAGCTCCTCACACGTTCCCCCAACCACCACCAGGAGGGACCCCTGAGTGCAGAGACAGGAGTGAGCCCTGAATACCACCAGGAGTGGCCCCCCAAAAAAAACAAAACCCCAAACAGGAGATGACCCGTAAAGCTGGCACAGAGACTTTGCATGTGGGAGAACAAAACTGGATGCTCAGCACTGCCTGGTTACCAGAGCACCCCTGGGAGCAACCCCAGAGCACCGAGCCAGGAGTGGATCCTGAGCATGTCCAGGTCTAGCTCCAAAACCAAACAAACAGAAATAGTGACTCTGAAATAACCCGGGAAGCATCTCAGGATAGAGTTAAAAAAAAAAAGCAGGTAACAAGCATCACATAATCAGAATTTTTCTTTTTAAAGAACACACCAAAATATTAACAGTGATTATGTTAGATGGGGGGGCTGTTAAGTGATTTTTAATTTTCCTCTTTTGATCTGCCTGTTTCCAATGTTCTGCAATAGACACAAATTACTTCGTAAGAAGATAAAGACTTGACAATGATCTCTCTTTCTAAATACAAAGACGTTTAAGACGGAAGCGTGTCCTTTGGCTGGATTCTGGAAAGACACAGACGCTGCTGAAGGTCATCTCCCTCCCCAGCTGGGGAAGCGCCAAGAGTGGCGAGTCCGCCCTGTGCTCACTCAGCCCGAGGAACACAGCGGGATCCCCGATTCCTGGGCACACTGGCCTCCACCCAGGAACTCGGGATCTCAGGCGAGACGACATACCTACCCCCGAATGATTCAAGCCACAGACGCTTCGAAACGTTCCACTGCCACGTTTCTCAGCCATTCCGTACCTGAAGACCAGTGTCTGTCTGGACACGAGGATGCACGAACCGTCACTTAACCGCTGCAGTTGGCCAGTGGCTGTCAACTTTGTCTCTGTTTTCTTTTCATGATCTGGCTTCCACACCCAATGGTGCTTGGGGTGCTTGGTGCCAAGGATGGAACCCACGGCTCCCACATGCCAGCCAGGAGGCATCTCCCCAGCCCTAGTTTCCAACCATTTATTCATGTACCCAAGCAGCTGAAACCAGGGCCCTATTTCGTTGCAACAAGCAACATAAAAACTAAGGGGACAGGCTCAGGGGGTGGTTGGGAAAATGGGGACAAGGATAGAGGGAAGGTCACATAGGTAGTGGAATAGTGAATGCCTGTAACAAATGCATCATGAACAACTTTGTAAATCAGTGTTTAAATAAAGTGGAGAAAGAACAAAAGAATGAAAGAAAACAAGAAAAAGAGAGGAAGGAAGGAAGGGAAGGAAGGAAGGAAGGAAGGAAGGAAGGAAGGAAGGAAGGAAGGAAGGAAGGAAGGAAGGAAGGAAGGAAGGAAGGAAGGAAGGAAAAGAGAAAGGAGGGAAGGAAGGAAGGAAGGAAGGAAGGAAGGAAGGAAGGAAGGAAGGAAGGAAGGAAGGAAGGAAGGAAGGAAGGAAGGAAGGAAGGAAGAAAGGAAGGAAAAGAGAAAGGAGGGAAGGAAGGAAGGAAGGAAGGAAGGAAGGAAGGAAGGAAGGAAGGAAGGAAGGAAGGAAGGAAGGAAGGAAGGAAGGAAGGAAAAGAGAAAGGAGGGAAGGAAGGAAGGAAGGAAGGAAGGAAGGAAGGAAGGAAGGAAGGAAGGAAGGAAGGAAGGAAGGAAGGAAGGAAGGAAGGAAGGAAGGAAGGAAGGAAGGAAGGAAGGAAGGGAGAAAGGAGGGAAGGAAGGAAAGAAGGAAGGAAGGAAGGAAGGAAGGAAGGAAGGAAGGAAGGAAGGAAGGAAGGAAGGAAGGAAGGAAGGAAGGAAGGAAGGAAAAGAGAAAGGAGGGAAGGAAGGAAGGAAGGAAGGAAGGAAGGAAGGAAGGAAGGAAGGAAGGAAGGAAGGAAGGAAGGAAGGAAGGAAGGAAGGAAGGAAGGAAGGAAGGAAGGAAGGAAGGAAGGAAGGCAAATAAGCAGGGTTCTGTGATCCCCTTGTGACAAACCACGATGTGTTAGGCCAGGCATGGCCTTGGTCTGAATCCCTGGCCCTGAGGAGTGAAGTCCACCAGCGGCTGCCACCCAGGCCTAGAGAACTGTGGTACACAGTGGCCTCACCCTCACCCTCCCACCTCCTGTACCTCTCCCAGGAGGGCAGGCTTGGTGCCACCCTCCCACAGCTACCCAGGTTGCAGACAGGCCCTGGCTCGTCAGGCCCAGGAGGGCACGAACCATAGTTGGCACTGCCCACCCACCCCCACATCCACTGCAGTGCTTGGCACACAGCCGCCTTGCTAAGCATCCGGCAGCTGGAGAGGGAGTATGGCGAGGGTGGGGGTCAGGGCGGGGAAGGCCCTTGTTTGCACCTGGCTGATGGGGACACACAACCCTCAGGCTATAGTACTGGGTCTCTGTTTTCTCATCTGTACAAGGGGGTCATGCTAGGACTCTGCAGGAAGGGCAGTCACTAGAACACAGGACCTTTTTCGGTCCCCCAGAAAGCCAGACGGAAAGATAGTGATGAGGTCCTAGACAAGTCTCCCTGGCTTGTAATTGGTCCATTCAAAAATTCAATGACCCGGGGCTGGAGTGATAGCACAGCGGGTAGGGTGTTTGCCTTGTACACGGCTGACCCGGGTTCGATTCCCAGCATCCCATATGGTCCCCTGAGCACCGCAAGGGGTAATTCCTGAGTGCAGAGCCAGGAGTGACCCCTGTGCATCGCTGGGTGTGACCCCCCCAAAAAAAAAATTCAACGACCCTGTGTGTGTGTGTGTGTGTGTGTGTGTGTGTGTGTGTGTGTATGCGCATGCGCCTGTTTGTTCATCTGAAAGGATGATTTTCCCTCCTTTCCATGGGCCTTGGAAAGGGGAATAGTGCCTGCTCCCCCACCCATATCTTTGGGGGTTATGTTCCAAGACCCCTAATGGACGCCTGAAAGCACATACACACATCCATGACTCAGCTTAACGTATGAATCAGGCAGAGAACTGACAACAACAACGAACGTTGATCTAAAGCCACGGGCCACGATGCACGTTGCCTGCCTGCCGCCTCTCGGAAGAACTGATGCACATCCTCATTTCGGATGTGGCGGGCAGCAGATGACAGACAGGGGTGAAGTGACCAGACCCGAGATGGACTCGGTGCCAGCTGTCATCGCTGGGCACACTAAGGTGTGACTTAGACAAGGTCACCGTGCTCTCAGGCCTCCAAGCCAAAGCCTCGCACCATGATTTCTGCCAGACCCTGTGCCGCTCTGAGCCAGAAGCGGAGAAAAGCCCAAGGGGGCGGGGGGGGGGCACCACCGAGGATACACTGGTGTGGAGGCGGGGGCTCCTCCTCATGCTACTAGGTCGCCATGAGTCACACCACTCAGACACCTCAGAAAGTCACTCAGGAGTTCCTGGCTCGTTCAGGTCGGCCTGAGACCAGGTGAGGAAAAAAAAAAAATCTAATGACTCGCTTTCTGCCTCCCCCAAACTCAGTCCTGACGCAAACCCCGAGACGGCCTACCACATGTTTCCCCAGGCGAGCCCCACCAGGAGCGATCCCTGAGCACAGAGCCAGGAGCATACCCGAGCACCCCCGGCCCCCAGATGTGGCCCCAATTCCTGCCCCACAAAGAGACACAGAGGCCCCCAGCCACCCCGCCACCTCCCTGTGTCCCCCGAAAGAGGAACTGAGGCGCACTTGGGTCTGCGTTCTCTTACCATCACTGCTTTCCTGGTTCCCTCCACGCCCGTGGTCCCGGGGCAGGGGTGGGGTGGGGGGGAGGCTCTTTCGCAGAAACACTGGACAGGCCTGGTCCGTCCTCACCACTATCGGCCTCAGGGTCCACGGTCAGAGTGGAACTCACACTGGCCCCACAGGGAAGGCAGAGTAGGCACCTCCCCGTTTTACAGAATAAGAAACTGAGACCCAAGAAACCCAACTGCCATAGAAACACAGTCCGGGGTGGGGGAGGGCTCCAAGACGCAGGGCTGTATCCAACACCCCCTTACCTTCCCCCTACGCCTGCAACAACTCCTGAGCCAATATCCCCACACTCTCCCCACACCCAGCGCAGACAGGCCTTTTAATTTATTTAAACACATGATTTGCAAAGTTGTTCATAGACGGTTGTTTCAGGCATATGATGTTCCAACCCCAATCCCACCACCGTGTGATCGTCCCCCCACCAAGGTCCCAAGTTTCCCATCCCCTCCTAAACATGCCCCATTGGCAGGCACAAATTTACTTCATGTTGCTTGTTTTAATAATATGGCAAATGAAATTTTTTTTTTGAAGTAAATAGATTTTATTCAGAAGTTTCTGAGGGAGGAAGGAAGGGATAAGTGGGAGAGAGAATAGTAATAACGCGCTCAAGAGAGAGCTCGGGCTTCTCCAAAGGTGGAGGAAGTTTTACACACATCCTAGCACTAGACACAAAAGCATGAAAGTACACATCTCAAGGGGGGAGATGCGGGCAACACATGTGCTCGGGCACCACATGTGCTCGGCCACATGGGCACAAGCAGCACATGGGCTCAGGCAGCATATGCGCCATGAAATTATTTTTTTAAAAAAATAGATCAATAAAAGATAATCTGTGGGGCCGGAAAGATAGGACAGTAGGTAAGGCGCTTGCCTTGCATACAACCAACCCAGATTTGATGACTGATGTTCCATATGGTCCCCTGTGCAAGCCAAGAATAATTCCTGAGTGCAAAGCCAAGAGTAACCCCTGAGCATTGCTGGGGTTTTCCCCAAAAAACAGACAGACAGACAGACAATTTGCGACAACTGTTATATTTTACAATGGTATTGCTAAAGTCAGTTACTGTGATTTACTGTGCTGGTTGAGCCTTCTGTGTTATTGTTTAGTCTCACTGAGCGTGGTGGGCTTCTATGCAACTTTCCCATCCAACTGGGCTGTCAGTACTGTGACATTTGGAGGTGTCACGTGGCCGCATTTGTGATGCATGCTCCAGGAGCTGGGACAACTGGGTTTTCTTGGCAGCTGAGTGGGGTTCAGTTGTGGAGCTGGGCCACTTATATGCCAGGGGATGTCGGGTGTGGGTGGGTGTTGCTGAGCCTTCCAGCAGGGAAGGGAATCTTCCCACCCCAATACTGAATGGACAGTATTTTTCGAAAAATAATCCCGATTAGTCTTTATGCATGGGCTGCTTTATTGGTGGATGAGAGAAAAACACTCCACTGCTCTCCTCTGAGACTCCTCCACCAAAAGGCATTCCAGCATGGGCCTGATGGAAAGGCCATTCTGCATTCCTGATGGGCACCCACAGCCCCACCTCTTACAGGAGCCCCCTCCACCCACCCAAAAAAACAGCGGCCATAGGGGCTTCTCCGTTTCCAAACCCTAGTGGGTTCCCCTTGGGGGAGTCAGTGGGTGCCTTCTCTTTGCCAGACAGCCGGACACAGGCAACCAGCGATAACCCACCCTACTCGAGACCAGTACAGAGTGGCTCACCCAAAAGGCACCCAGTGCACCTTCTGCCCTCACACCCCACGGCTGGGCCTGCGAACCGTCTTTATTCCAGCTCCAGCTCGGCTCCTCTCTGCTTCTTCATCAAGAAGAAGGTGTTAAGGAAAGCGCAAGGCTGAAGGTCGGTTGTATCTACAGACCCAACTTGGAGGAACCTCTGCCATGGCTCCTGGGACCTCAGTCATTTTCCCATGGTTAAAATTAGGCTGGGCTCTGTGGATCCAGGCTCTCCAAAGGAGATGGGCCCTCGGCTCTTTCAACATTCTCCAACAGCTCTGGTGGGCACCTCCCGGGCCGTGGGCTTCGGCAAGGAGGTTTCTAAATGCATATCCAGTGGCCCAGGCAAGCACCCACTTTCCATGTATGCAGTTAAATGAACAGACTTGGGGCCAGAGAGAGAGAGAGAGAAAGAACAGGCTTAAGGTGTTTGCTTTGCATGCAGCCAACCCAGGTTCAATTCCCCCCTGGTTCCATCTACCACAAGTGAGTACAGAGCCAGGAATAAGCCCTGAGCACACCCAGGGAGAGTCCCCAAACAAACAAACAGTTTGAAAAGTAAAGACTCAGTGGCTTAAGGATTTGCCTAAGCCCACCCCCCCAGCAGGTGATAAAGTCAAGACTTAATTCCAAGGCTCTCCCTCCCTGCACCCAAATCAAAGCTGCATCCCTTGCCCTCTCTCACCCCAATCACACCCGGATCCACCTCCCGCCCTGCACCCCAAACAAAGACAACCTACACTGGGTGGCTCCCCCTTCCGACAATAGAAGGCAATTGACCTGAGAGTGGCAAGCGGAAGACAAGGGAGCTGGCAGGAGGCCCTGGGTGAGGGCAAGGGCTGAGGGGCGCTGCCGACACACCCCGCCAGCCCAACCCTCCCCTCCAGCCCTCCTCCGCCTCCTGCCTGTCCCTCGGCAGGGCTCCACACCCTCTCTGCATCCCACCTCCACGCCTGCAGGAGCCCAGTTTCCTCCTCCCACATACCCTACTTTCCGACCTTCCCGGCCAGCTCCAAGGTCACCCGCGGTCTCTGCCTCCCTCCTGGCTCCCGGACCCCCTCCCACTCCGTGCCCCTCTCGCCTTTGCGGGGGGGGGGGGGGGGGGCCTCCTCTGGGAGCAAGTGCAGACCTGCGTGGGAGGCTTTCTTGGACTCTCAGGGTCCACGCATACCAGGAATCAGGCAGGGCCGGAGCCCTCAGCAAAACTGAGCTGATTTTATTTTCATGCTGAGCCCATGCCAGTTTAGAACTGGGTCCTACTGTAATCACCCCATGGCACGGTCAGGGAAGAGGCCAGCCCCACAGTGACAGCCAGAGCTGTGGGGGGTGGGGGGGCAGGCGGTCCTGCTCCGTGTCAGAGCGCGCTCACCAGCATCCTGCCGTGGCCACTGGATGGCCTTTGTTGCCCACCAGAAACAGATGGTGCCCCGGCACTGTTCGTGGGCCCACGGCCCGGCATGAGGCAGGTGCTGCGTGCTGGTTCCTGAAGTGTCCCAGTACGCGGTCACTTCCCCTGGGAGGCTGCCCACCACGGTCTTGCAGGACGGAGACGGGGCGGGCGGGCTTCCGGCCACTCAGCACCTGCTCCATCCCAAGGCGCCGAAGAGGCTGCATTAGAAAGCACTTGCTCATCTCGGGAACTGATTGATCGCTGCCAGACACGCCCTTCACCATTGATAACTATTCCGCCCTCCCCGGGTGGGGCTTGCAGCGGAGGCTTCAGCAACAGCCATGATGGATGGCTCCCCGTTTCCACCTCAAGACAGGCGTGCACAGCCCCCTGCAAGCCCCGTGGGGTGACTGGGGTAGGTGGAGCCATAAAGCTGTGGGAGGTGCCGAGGGCACCGGGCTTGGCATTCATCTCCCCTCACAGCCTACCCCAGACTCAGAGCCCCGAGCCTCGGTTGTCCCACCCAAAGAGGGAATTCAGGGAAAATTTTCTTTCTCCCCGGTCTATAGCCAGATGAAACCTGAGGGAGAAATGGTAACATCTTGACATTTAACTGCTGAGCTAGGATCGACTAAACGGGGTTAGGAAGAGGACAGAGAGGCCCGCTCTGCATCACAGGCCACCGGGCTGGGTACAAATGAGGCCACATCTCCTGGAATGCTCCAAGGCCACGGGGCTTTCTCCCCTCCACCCCCCACCCTGCCCGCGCAAGCCCTGAGCTCCCAGGACCCCAGGAGTAGTCTATGTTGCATCTCTGCGACCCCCCTGAGTCCATCCTCAGAGACAGATCCAGCTGCCAGCCTTCATCTCCATGAGCTGGGCCCTGCCCCTCTGCTGACCACCAGGGCGCATGGGCCAGAGCTCTGCCGTGAAGTCCAGCGCCTGCAGGAGCCCTGCTGGCACTTTTCTGGTGTTATGATAGGGGGCAACTGGGCCCCCACGGTTCTCAGGCCGAGCTTGCAAGCTTAATACTTGTCCCCAGAATTCTGAGGTTCCAATACTTTATATCTGTACAAAGGTGAGACAAAGTTCTTTCTGGACAAAAATAAATACTACTAACTCAGTCCGTGGGCACCCTAGGATCCCAGGCAGAATGCCAGCTGGGTGGGTCAAAATCCCAGCCACTGTGCCAGGCTTTGCTCTGGACCCCAAACCTAGCAACACCTCATGATATGAGGGTCAGACCCCTAGCACGGGCCTGGTTTCCAGACCCTTGCTCGGGGCAGTAGCCAATAACTCCCAGCTTCCCTAGCTTCTGCCCTGGACCCTCATTCAGCAGTTCAGCTATGAATGGTTGCTGTTGTTGTTGTTGTTGTTGTTGTTGTTTTCTTTGGGGGTCACACCCGGAGATGCACAGGAGTTACTCCTGGCTTTGAACTCAAGAGTTACTCCTTGCAGTGCTCAGGGGACCATATGGGATGCTGGGAATCGAACTCGGGTCAGCCACGTGCAAGGCAAATGCCCTACCCGCTGTGCTATCAATCACTCCAGCCCAGCTATGAATGGCCTTGCATCTGTTATGTGCCAAAGAACAGAGCTGACTTCTGAACACATCTGAACCTGGAAAGGAAAAATCTGCCTTCCTGATGCGTCTATAACTGACCTGCTTGTTGACAAAGCCTCTGCCTCCCACCGAACCACGCTGCTATAATCTACGGCCAGGTCCCTTCTTTATTGGGAGGTAGAATGAACTCACCCATGTAAACAGCCTCTCTCTCTCTCTCTCTCTCTCTCTCTCTCTCTCTATATATATATATATATATATATATATATATATATATATATGTTATTGGAAACAGCCAATGGCCCTGGGAGGAAAACCCAGAATTAATTACTCTCTGAGTTTCGTTTCCAGCCTTACCTTCTCTCAGAACTGCTTTACAACTTCCCTAAGCCCTGCCACTTAACTTAGCTTTCCTGCCTCTCCTTTTCTTCCCTCCCACACCCAGCCCAGCACTGCACAGCTCCGAGGACCAGAGGGGGGCAGGCTTTATGGTTCCCACCTTGCAGGCTTTAATAAAGGGACTTGAGAGATGGGTTCAGAGTCAACCACCAATGAGACACACACCACCTCCCCCCACCCCCTCACCCCTTCTCCAAGTGCAGAGCTCTCTCCCTGGAACCACCCAGCCCCGGGGCTTCACGGCGTCTCTCTGGGACCCAAAGGGAATCTTCATCACCTGGGGTGCTGGGATGCTGCTTGCCTCTTCCCTTCCTACCCAGGCACAGCACCTGCCTGGCACGGGGCGCCCTGGGCTCCATCCATCTCGTCAGCTGTTGGAGAGCATCTGTCTGGAGTTCGGTTGTAGTTTTACCCCAAATGTTCCCCGGGATGTTTCTGAGCAGCACTCTTGAAGAGCATTTGGTGGGGAGCGCCACCCGCACGGGGGTCCCAGCTGGCGCCAGCGCACAGAGGCCTCCAATAGTGACGTGGCTGTCGCAGCTGCAGATGGTATTCCAGGCACCGGGACACAGTAGGCACAGGACAGAGGCCTGTCCTGGTGCTGGCCCAGCTCACAGCCGAAAGGGGCGGAAGACAATCGCCGGCAGTGGCCACACAGAGCAACAGGATGTCTCTGGACCATGGGCAGTCACCATGGGGTCCTCAGTGGCCCTCCAATCTCCCAAAAATGTCCTGAGCTTACACACAACCACTTTTTAGGGACCCACCCAGTGCTCACACACTTCTTCTCTGGCCTCAGATAGACAATTCTCCCCTGAGACCAGTGTTTAGGTGACCACCCAGCGCTGCACAGTGAATGTGAAATTTTCACACGGCACATTTTCGCAGTGAAGTGATAGCATTAAACTGGAGCAGCTGCCCAGTCAGGCCATTGCCCCTCCCCCCAAGATCACTACTCTCCAGAGGTGTTCTCTGTGGACTCTCGAAATAACCCTCTCAGACAGCACATTCCCATTTCACAGATGAGAACACTGAGGCTCCGAGCTAGGCAGGGCCAGCATGCACTCAGGTAGGCTCATTCCAAGTGTAATGGTCTTTCCACAGAGCCCTGCTGCTCCCTCCTTCACAACCCACAGGCACTAAAAACACAGAGCAAGTGTGTCAGCCATGCAGAGCTGCCTTTCAAATCCCTCAGCACTCAATCCACTCAGGCCAGCAACAGTTAAGAGCACCCAACATATGCCAGGAACAGTGGTGTTGTGTGTGTAGGGGGAGGGGGAGGGGGGCAGCTATTGTTTCATATTTGGGCGATGGATATTTTTTTCCTAACTTTACCAAAGTTTGCCACTTACACCTCAACAGAACAGGGATATTTTAAATCACGCCACTGCAAACAAACTGGAAAAATAATGGTTTTCAAAAGTTTTAGGGTGTTTTTCTTTCTTTCTTTCTTTTCTTTTTCTTTTCTTTTATTTTTGAGGGGGGTGTGGATAATCTGTTAGGAAGAAACAAAATTCCCTGTAGACTTTTTGTAAGACATTCCATATTCTTTTTTTTTTTTTTTTTTGCTTTTTGGGTCACACCTGATGATGCACAGGGGTTACTCCTCGCTCTGCACTAAGGAATTACTCCTGGCGGTGCTCAGGGAACCATACGGGATGCTGGGAATCAACCCGGGTCGGCCGTGTGCAAGGCAAACGCCCTACCCGCTGTGTTATTGCTCCAGCCCCCAAGTTCCATATTCTTTGTCTGCATTTTAGATTTCTCAGAATAAGTACTTTTTAAAAAAGGCTTTTGCAGACTTAAACAAATAAAAATAAAAAAACAAGGGCTGGCTGATGCCAAACACTGGCTCCCCCCTAGGCTGGGTCTGATGTTAAGTCCCTTAACCTCACCGCGCCTTGTTGGTAAAATGACGGGACAACCCTCTACCTAATACTGGGCAGACTTTTATGAGGAGCAAACAAGTATGTGAACAAAGCAATTTGGGTGGGTTGGTGGGGGGTGGGGGCGGGGTTGCAGCGGGCACACCCAGAGACGCTCAGGGCTTATACCTGGCCCTGACCTTGAAGACCGCTCCTGGCAGGACTCGTGGGACTCTGTGTGGTGCCAGGGATCAAACCCCCGGTCCGACTGTATGCAAAGCAAGTGCCATACCGACTGCACTATCCTACCTCTCCTGCCCCGCGTTTGACTGAGGGACCGGGCATGCCAGGCAGTAGAGGGGAAGGCTGGTCCTCCAGGTTGTCGACTGCTGCCCTCCTCTTCCTCACCTAAACAGCTGCAACCCAATTTCACTCCGTCTGCTGTGGAGGTCAGTTCTCCAGAGGCTTCTCAGCCTTTCTAGAATGGCTAAGCAGGGGCACACTCAGATGAGCGGGTTGGGTGCCCCCACCTCCCACCCCAGTCAGAACACTCGGTGGGTGGAGAGAGAGCCAGTTCTCCTGCTCTCGGAGCCCAGCTGCGAGGAGCAGGAGCCGGCTTGGCTCACAGGCCCCCACAGCCAGCTTCTGGGTCCCCACCTGACAGTGAAATCCCCAAAACCACGTCGGGCATTCTGAGAAAAGCTCCTGTGAGTGGGCCGCTCGAGAAACAAAGCGATTTGGATAATATAGTGCTTGTGATAAGGACGGCTGTTGCTTTCAACATCGGGTCCTTCTGAGCAAAGTCAAGTAGGTCACGAGTGGAGTAGGGAAATCTCATTTCCTCCCTGTCACCTCCCAACCCCGCGCCACCAGAGCAGCGAGAATGCATCACTCCACAAAGGCCCTCTTTGGTTAGATTTTATCTGATCAGCGGTGACTGATGACATTCTTGCCAAATGGCGGGAGGAGGAGGTGGCTTCGGCCAGCTGCTGGGGGACACAGACACCGAGGGAGACAGATGATGTCTCTGGTCAATACCTTGGACCTGCCACGGATTTTCTAGATGACAATGACAATCCATCCTTCCAGCACTGGAGATCCTTCAAAAAAGCCTGAGAGAAGCTGGAGCGACAGTATAGTGGGTGGGGCACTCGCCTTGCATGCAGTGCAGCCCACCCAGGTCCAAACCTCAGCACCCAATGTGGCCCCCGGGGCCCCACCAGGACTGCAGAGCTAGGAGTAAACCCTGAGCACTGCCAGACATGCCTCCCTTGCAACCCCCCCCCAAAAAAAATAAGACTGGGAAAGGAAATGAACCGAAGGGAACCCTTCTCCAGTCTCCCCCATCCCCGCTTCCAAAGTGATCACAATGGTCAAGCCCTGTAATCAAGTCTGAATTCCCACACCCTCAAGCTCCAGTTCATATGCAATTAACCCTCTTTTTACACAGGATTCTCATAAGCCTAGATATGTGTTTTGGGGGTTCAGGCCCAAATCAGCGTAGGGAGATGTTCACTTGCAGATTGAATTTGGCCAATTCCTGAGTCCACCCATCCATGGCAGAACACAGGGTGGAAGCTTCCGGCCTGGAGGAAGGAGCCTGGGACAAGCCTGGCCATCCCGGGGGTGGCAGGGCCCCTTGGCACACAAGGCCCTGACCTGCCACAGAACCACCTGGCTCCCAAGGCTGATGCCCTGGCCATCTCCCTGCCGTCTCCGCCAGGAGCAGAGTACGGCCCGGTTCCCGCTGGGCTCTCCCACTCCCTGGCCCGGCACCACGGACTGATGGTTAGTTCAAGCACTGCTTCCAGGCCTCCTCTCCGAAATCACAGTCCTTCCCGGGGAATTTTGTTTGTTTGCTTTCGTGCTACACTTAGCAATGCTCAGGGGGTCCTCCCAGATACGTGCTCAGGACTCGAAGGACCATGCGGTGCCGGGCATAAAATCTGGGGTTCCCTCATGCAAAGCCTGCATGCACTCAGCCCCCCAAAGCCCCTGGGAAGTGTGTTGTTATTGCTGTTGCTGCACCTCAAAGGATGCGGTGCATGCCTGTTGCAGGGGGGGGGCAAAGTCTGACACCCGCTTTGCACAAAATCTGCTACTGGAAAACCCAGCCGGTGGCCCCTCCCCTCCACACCACGCAAGCCCTGCGGGGCTGACGACGCGCCAGCTCCCCTCCGTGGCCTGGCTCACCAAGCGCTTCCTCAATTTGTTAAAACTACACCCATTAATCCTCTTAGAACTGAAGAGCAGGGTGGCAGGCTTTTAGAGGTATTTGTTCGATAAATATTTGGTTCCGGCTCTGCGCCTGCCCTGAGAGGGGTCACAGAGAGGGTGGACGGTCAGACTCACCGGCTCCTGCCCCCTGACGCCTGGGAGCCCGAGAAGCAGAGGCCTCCACCGACACTCCCAGAAGGCGTCAGCCTCAAAGGGGCCGGCAGCCTCCCTGCGGCCCTTGGCAGGGACAGAACAAGAGGGAGCTGAGGGGACAGGTGAGCGGTGAGCGTGCGTGCATCTCAACTACATTCCGCCGTTCTCTTTTCTCGCCTGCCAAGAACCAAAATAAATAATCCCCAGAACAAGAAGTCACTGAATCAGTCACTCACACTTGATTCCCAAACAACGGGGGAAGGATTAAGCAAACGTCTCCGGAAAGGCTTGCGCCAAATTCCACCCCCCCACCCCCACCAGATACACACACACACACACACACACACACACACACACACACACACAAACTCCTCAGGGACCCCCAGCCACCCCACCCCCACCACCAGCCTCACTTGAATCATTCTCAGGGAGTACACAGGGGTTACTCCTGGCTCTGCACTCAGGAATTATCCCTGGTAGTGCTCAGGGGACCATATGGAATGCTGGGAATAGAACCCGGGTCGGCCACATGCAAGGAAAATGCCCTCCCCACTGTGCTATCACTCTAGCCCCCCCCAGGGAGTAACATCTTTTTGGCAGGAGACAGGGGTTTGGGCCCTCCCTGGCAGTGCTCAAGTGCTCAGGATTTTACTCCTGGCTCTGCGCTCAGGGATCACTCCTGGTGGGCTAGGGGGAACATATGTGGTGCCAGGGATCAAACCCAGGTCGGCCACATGCAAGGCAAATGCCTGGCCCACTGTACTATGGCCCCCTCGTGATATCTGTCTTGACCGCCTGTTTACATGGGGAGCGTCCAGCAGCACCTTCGAGCTCTGCCACAGCATTGAAGGTCCCCTGTCCCAGGGAGCCTGCAGCGACAGAACTGCAGGGGATCTCCAGTGTGGCCCTCTCATCCTACCGGACACCCTTGGCTCAGAAGGGCCCCATCAGGTGGGCTGACGGGAGAGCTTCCTGCGGGCTGACACTCTGCTCCCCCACCTCCCCTCCTATCCCCCTCTCCTTCCACAGCTTCCTCCAGAGCAGGCTCAAGGTCGGAGGGCTCTCCTCTCTCTAGCCTTTCCCAGGCATCTCCCCCTCCCATCTCTATCCTAGAAAGCGTATCCTGGCATGAGCTTCCTGAAGGACCCAGAACTTCCTGTGTCCTTGAAGGGCCACATGCTCCACCCCCCACCCCCACGCCAGCCTTGTCTTCGGTGACTGAGCCTCTTCCTGGGCTCTGAAACCAAAAACAGAAGACGTGGGTCCCATCCAGGCCAAGAGGGATAAACACCGGGAGGGGCTTCCTCCACCACAGGATGAGGAATCACCGCACAGAAACAGCCTGGATTCCCGCGTGGACACAGCTGGGGGCGGGGGACCACCCAGGGACACCCCAACTCATTCTGGGCTTGGGTGAGTTGACGCGTCATTGTTTTTTTTTGTTGTTCTTTTTTTCTGGATGAAGCCACCGAGATTTCAGGACTTGTTTGTTCCCGCAGCACTGCAGAGTCGGCCCTGACTAATAAAAAGCCTCCAATCTGCCTGTGTGTTTGCTCACTTGCACGACGCTCTCGTGGCATCCAGCCCTCCGTTATTCTGTGCCCCCGAGGAAAGGAAGCCAAAGACAGGAGGACCCCCATGAGGATCAGCAACCTTCCACCACCCCTAGGCGAATTCCAAGCACTAAACACCAGAGGACTTAGGAATCCCAAATCCTGCCCTGTTCGTTCTATCCACCAGCCCCAGGGGTGCCTGGCGAGGAGGAGGGCGGGGAGCAGGCCTGGCCAAGGGCACGGTCCTCACCGTGGGGTGCTGCAGGGCTGGCGCTGGGGAGAACAGGCAGTGGGAAGTGGCAGCTTGGCGGTCGGCTTAATCCTGCTATCTGATGTCACCTCTATATCCTGCCGTGCCAAGCCCCGAGGGAGGAAGCCAGGCAGGCCGCTCCACACCCTGGAGTCAGACTGGGATGCGTTCACTGGGAGTTCACTACCAACAGGCATTCAGGAAGGCCAGACAGACCCTGGGAGACACAGGCCTGGCAGACTGGCTGTGGCCTCAGGGAGCACCCTCAGGACAGAGGGCGAGTCCCCTAGCTCTGCAGAAGCGAGGGGCTTGGGCAGGCCAGATCCACATAATAACAACCTCGGGGCTCCCATCCCCTTTCTCCAGGACCCTTCCGATCAAAGGAGATCAGAGAGGATCAGAGATGGACGTCCTGTTCCGAGCCCCCCTCCCTGACTTGATGTCCTATGAGCCGAGCCCCACTCTCCCGATGATAATATCCCTCCATCAAGGGCCCCAGAACATGGATCAAGGGCACCACGGGGCAGCTGACACTTACTGAGCACACAGGGTGGAAAACCACCTTTGGATCACTTGGTCCCCACCCTCCTAGGCCTGCTCACCACACCTCTTCAGCAGACTTAGTAGATAAAGAAGCCCAGGCCAAGGTCACCAAGCAGGTAAGCAGTGCCCAGGGGGGGACCCAATCCAGGGTCTCCTGACCTGCCCAGGAGCTCCGCAATGGTGTCTGGAGCACCCCAGAGGGGGTCTGCCACTCTGCACCTCCCCCCACACCACCCCCCACCCGCAATACACACACACACACACACACACACATACATATGCATGCATGTACGCACACACAAAGGTGTTCTCTCTTCATTCCCTCCTGTGACTGCCTTGCTGCCAGGTTCCCCGTACCCATGGTCCAGACTTGGCCGCCCACCGCCCTGTCAGGTGCCCTGGAGCTGCCCGCCCTCCTCCACGCAGCCCCCATCCCTACCCCAGCCTCTCTGCTCTGCTCTGGACTCAGCCTCTCTCCCTTCAGCAACTCCCAAAGGTCCTGGGTCTCTAGTCCGGACACCCTGCTCCTCCCGGCACTGGGCACGTCTCCTCCTGGCTCCAAGGCCTGTCTCTTCCCAGCACCCCACAGGCCTTCCAGCCCACCACGAGGGCAGGCCGTTCCCTCCATCAACTCTGCACGCAGTGCAGGGAACCCAAAGAAGGGGAGGGGTCTCCCTGGACTTAACCTGGTGCTTCCCAGCCTCCACCCTCTGAACTTGGGAATCCTTCCTGGAGGGCAAACTTCATCCTCCACCCTCTGAACTTGGGAATCCTTCCTGGAGGGCAAACTTCATTCTGCCCACCCTGTCTGGCCCATCTGGCTGCTCTTCTCTCTGTGCTCCAGCAGGGCGCTCTCTCTCTCTCTCTCCCTCTCTCTCTCTCTCTCTCCCTCTCTCTCTCTCTCTCCCCTCTCTCTCTCCCTCTCTCTCCTCTCTCTCAGTCTCTGTCTCTCCTCTCTCTCCCTCCCTCTCCCTCCCTCCCTCTCTCTTCCTCCCTCTCTCCCTCTCCCTCCCTCCCTTCTTCCCTCCCTCCCTCCCTCCCCCCACCTCTCTCTCTCTCAGGATGGGAAGGGTTTATGGGCCACACTTGGCGGTGCTCAGGGCTTACTCCTGTATCTGCACTCAGGGATCACTCTAGGAGCTCTTTAAGGGACCATATGGCATGCCAGGGTTTGAACCAGGGTCAGCCGCATGCAAGGCAAGCACACTGCCCACTGGACAATTCTGCCAGTCCAACAGCAGGCCTCTCCTGGCTGAGAATCTGATCTCTTTCTTTACTGCTGCCTGGCATTCGCTGCTTCTTGGGTTGAACATTCCAAAGTGCCTGCCTCTATGGATTTCTGTGCTCTGAACCACCTGCATGACACCCCTTTGAGAGCCCGGACACCCTTGGAGAAGCCACCTCTTCTTCACCCTCTATTCCTGATGGTGCTGGGGCTGGCCTCCCCCTCCCTCCAGGAAACACTGGCCTCTGGCCCACAGTGTCATGAGATTGGCTCAAAGGTGGACATGTGACCCAATTCTGAGCTGGGCTTTTTTTTTTTTTTTTTTTTTGGTCAAAACACTCTTCTTACTGGAGTTTCTAAACTGGGAGTGTGTAAACCTACAGCTGCTAGGGGCCATCTGTGCCCACATCGGGAGAGACTGCCAGAGAGCAAAGCCAAACACAGAGGAAATATGAGCCAAGAGGCAAGCAACAAAGATCACTTCAAGGTACCTTCAGTATCCCTGGATGCAGCCGTGCCTGAAGCCAGCCCTCCCCAGGATTTTTCACTTATATGAATTGGTTACGGTTGAGTGTCTTTCCCTTGCAACAAGGGTCCTCAGCAACAGACCCACTATGGGCCAGATACTTGCAGGGCGGTGGGATGACAATCAGAAAGAAGATGGACATACCATCCTCACGGCTCATTTTCTAGCTTTCCCATCTAAACAACCACAGGAGAGTCCATTTGCTTACCACCCCACCCACTGTTTTATGTGCACCGTTCCCTGGCGTTCTGTGCAGTCACAGGATTGGGCACCACCTCTAGGAGCACTTGCTGTCTTCTGTGGAAAACAATAAATGCAGCCTCCCTGGAGGTGGGGGTCACCCTGTGCACTGACCCTGCTCTGGAACCCAAGGCTGGCTGTACTCCCATCTGAGGCACCCGTAGGTGCTTGATGAATGTCCACCCAGTTCCACTCAGTCTCCCAGGTCTCCTTGGGAAACTCAATCTAATCCAAAATTCATTTGGGTTCTTTCGAAACCCCATTGAACTGGAGCAAAGAAATGTGGCATAACCCCGAAGGAAGGATGCTCCAGCCTTCCCTGGGGTCTCTGGACAAGAAGTCTGCATCCGAGTAGACCTTCGCAGAGAGCTGCACTTGGAGTGGGCTCCACCAGTTCCCCGAGCTTTGTTACAGAATGCTCTAGAATATCAGTAATGGAGAAGCATCTAGGTCCAACAACATGGAAAAGATCAAATCCACTAAAACTCATTCAAATGTTAAAGATGATCTTTGCATCTTTAGAGGGGCAGGGAGGGGGTTGGGGTCAGGGGAAATACCCACCATATAATCTTTTTTTTTTTATCTTAACTGAGTGAAAGAAAAATAAAAGAGTACAAAAACTTAGAGTAGGCTCTCAAAGATGTAAAATAGTAAACATTGGCAACTGGAAGGGAATAATGCTAATTATTTGGCATAATTATTGTTGTGTAGGTGGATTATGAGCAATTATTATTTTTCTTAATGTTTGTCTATAAGTTTCAATGTTTCTAAAATGAACATTAACTCGTCAGGAAAGCTACCATTTTTTTAAACCCAACCCTTGGTTATTATTGAATTGTAGTCAAAGAATAAGCGATACTAATATTGGGGTTGTAAAGGTAGCTCAGTAGGCTGAGAACAGACTTGTATGCAGGAGGTCTGGGTTTGATCCTTGCCACCGTGTGGTACAATCCCAAGCACAAAGCCAGAAGAACAAACAACACAAAGAGTATTTCAGAGTCTTCTGCCAAACTTTTCATATAGAGCTCACTTCTATTGGCGTTCAGCCCACAGTGGGTAGGCGTCTCTGCAGTCAAGACCACCAGTATCCTAGCGAGTGTTCAGTGTAGCTCTGCTCAGGGACCACTAGAATCACACCCATTGGTGCTAAGAGCCACCAAGGCCACACTCAACAGCGTGCACAGATGGCAGATGAAATCAAACAGTGCTCATACGGTAGATGAAATCAAACTCAGGGCCTTAAACATGCTAGGCATGTGCTCTACTACTCCTTAGCCAGGGCAGTGCTCAAGGCCTACTTCTGGCTCTGTGCTTGGGGTCACTCTCAGTGGTGCTCAGGGGACCATGCAGTGCCTGGGATCGAAATTTAGTCATCTGCAAAGCATGTGCCCAAGACACTGAGCATCTTCCGTCCCTGCAAAACTTGTAGGTGGTGCTTTTTGGGTTTTGATTTTTTTTTTTTTTTTTTGCTGGGGGTGGTGCGGACTTTGTGATGCTCAGGACTTACTTTCAGTTTTGTGCTCAGGATCACTCCTGGCAGTGTTGAAAGGACCATACTGGGGATTGAGCCAGGTTCAGCCTTGTGAAAGGCCGGTGCTTTAATCCCTGTACTATCTCTCTGACCCCACGCAAGCTTTTATTTATTTATTTTTTTAAAACCATCTCTCAGAGTCTTTGAGTCAAATATCTAAGCAATGTAACCTATCTTGTTTACCTTTTTATTACACTGGCTTCCAGGAAGCTCAGAGCTAAAATTTAATACACAAAATTGCAATGACTTGGGGCCAGAGAGATAATACAATGGGCAAGGCACTTGCCTTGCATGCAGCCGACCAGGTTCAATCCCCAGCACCAACCCCCAGGAGTGATCTCTGAACACCACCAGTTGTGGCCCCTCCAAAGAAAACTGCCAATCTAACCCAGATGCTCAGTATTATACATTCCATGGCTCTATTTGGTTTCTGGAGCTTTCTTTTATTTATATCTTCGTTTGTCTTGCTTATGTTCCCACACCCTCAAATCCTCCATGAAGTATCTAAAGAATGGACTTGTTTGGTTGGATTCCCCAGCATCATACAGCATCCCCGAGGACCAGCAGAAGTGATCCCTGAGCACTATCTGGTATGGACCAAAAACAAACAAAATCAATGCTGCTGAAAGAGGCCCCGAGTAGCAGATGCTTTGCTTGGAGTGTTTCATTTTTTAAATGACACTGAGTGAGGCCTTGCACGCTCTGCTGCTGTTCTAATCACGCTCGGGGTCCACCAGGACTGATGTAAGCATGAGCCTCCTTCACCGGGACTGGCCGAACCCAAGATCAGGTTAACTTGTTTCTTGTTTCTGTCTCCATCTCTTTGAAAGACTACGGGGACAAAGTCCATCTTGGCTGCCCACAGCCTTGTGCCAAGGACTGAAAGCAAATGCCAGAGCAGCTGACTCCCCTCGCAGCATCTGTCTCGTGTTCAAGTGCACGGACCACAAGTGATGCGGCCAGAAAGTGATCAGGGAGAACACCCCGCTCAGAGAGCCGGCCCCTTGGAATGAAACCGGCCCCCAGCTCTCGCACAGCCCCAGACGTCCTGGGCACGCATGCCCCTTGCTGCAGTGACCCACACCAAGACTTCCTGGCTGGTGGCACAGCGAGAAAGCGCGTCAACTCTAAGGATGGGCCTGCTGACAAAAATCAGCTCTGGTCGCACCTGGGCATTGTCCCGAACATGACACCTTGTCACAAGATGGCAAGCAACAAAGATGTTTATTTGCTTGTCAGTCAGAATTTGTTATTCCCCCGCCCTCCCCCCCTGCACGGTGCTCACTGACTCCTTGTGAGATTTCAAAAGCAAGAAAAACAAGCGGTCTCCCTGTTGGCCCCGGGACCATTTCCAGGCACCTAGAAACACAGCCTGGCTCCTGCTCCTGAGTCCGAGCCAGGAGTCGGCATATTTCTTCAGCGTTCCCAGCTCTGAATGCTGGTCACTGAGTGCCAGCTCAAGGCATTTCCCACTGCCGTCCCTTCCCTCCCTTGGGCCACGCAACCTCCCCCCCCAACTCTGGGTAGCTCCTAGAACAGCCCCATGTTTTCAGAGGTGGAAGGAAATCAAAGCTGAGTGCAATTAAATACCCAGCTCAAGGTCACCCCAGGGAGAAGACAGATTTCTGCCTAGAACCCAAGTCCACTCACCCACCACCACTGCCCAAACCGGGCGCCCACCTCCCCGCACCCCGGCCATTCTCAAATCCACTTCATGCTGCTCTGACTGGACGCACTAGGGGACAGGTCCCAGCCCTCCTTCCACTGCTTCCATCCAGCACGGAAGAGCCTCCTCCTGAAAGTCATCACACTCCACTTGATAAAAAATATAAATAAAACAAACGTGACAGTTCCATCCCGCCAGTGGAACCCAACGCCCATCCTTAGCTGACATAAACAAGCTATCAGGATCTCTTCTCTCTCTCTCTCTCTCTCTCTCTCTCTCTCTCTCTCTCTCTCTCTCTCTCTCTCTCTCTCTCTCTCTCTCTCTCTCTCTCTCTCTCTCTGGGAATAAGCTGATGATGAAAACAGTCTGCACCTACACCACTTGCAGATGATGCAAGCAGGGCCACTCTAAATGTTTTTGTCTCCAGGGAATGGGGTGTCCTGGGCTCCTTCCGAAAGAGACAGCATCTCTGTGCCCTGACAAGGGCCTCGGACAAAAACCCAGAGAACTCGCGCAATGCTCCGGGGAAGAGAGGAGGGCGAGAGGGAATGTCATTCAGAAAGAATTCCACACCCGGCTGAGCTCAGGCACAGCCATCCCGCAAGCCTCTCCCCCAGGGCAGAGGCAAGTCTGCCTGCGGCAGCCTGTGCCAACCGTTTCTTCACCTTTTATTTACAGCGCAGAGCTGGCTGGTTCAGCGGTGGAGCGGGGAGGCGGGGAATAAGATGCAATCGAGATTTCTGCTCTTTCTCCGGGGACCCAAAAAAATAAAGGCGGAGGTGGGGGTATGCGGAGGGTGGACAGAGATGGACAGGGAGCCCAGACAGCACAATTAAGGGGGCAGCGCAACCCTCTCCTGCTAAGGGGTCTGCACCGCAGGCGGCCAGAAAGAAGCGCCCAGGCAGGCCCCCCCCCACTCCCACTCCCGGGGGTGGGGGTTGGGGGGAGCCGGAGTCAAGCCCAGTCCAGCCGGAGTCAAACCCCTTGGCGGGGTTTGGCGCGGTGCAAGAGGCGCCAACCGAGCATACTGCACAGGAAATCACTGCCCCCTTCAGGCCGCGTCTCAGACGCTGCGGCCCGAGCTGGAGGGGCCTCCCTCGGTCCGGAAAACTCGCAAGCCCGACCTCCAGCGCCCGGCGGCGGCTCCTCCAACCCCCAGTTAGCGTACCCCTCCCCTCACGCCCGCCAGTCTTGGCTGGGGCTGCAGCCGGAACCCAAGGCGAGGCTGGAGGGGGGCCACTTGGGAGGTTCTGGGCTCCTCCCGCTGCGCTCCGGGGAGGCCGGGAGCCCCAGCCCGCTGCTGCGCTCCAAGTCTGTGCTGGAAGTCTGCGCTCGCAGAAACTGCGCCGGCAGCCGCCGAGCCAACAAGCCCCAGCGCCGGTGGCGCGCTCTCGGGGCCACGGGAGGGGCGGGAGGGGGGCGGGAGAGGTCGCCTCTCGGAACTAGCCCGGTTCCCGCCACACTCGGGCGGCGGCAGCGCTTCAGAGCCCGCGGCCCGGAACCTGCCGGCCTGGCGCGGACTGCAAGCGGCTGCTGGCGCGCGCGCACCGCGCGTCCAGCCAGAGGCGCGCTCGCTGGCCCCCGGGGTCCCCGAGCCCTCGGGACCTCCAAACGCGGTCCGTCTTTTCCTTCGGGACCTCGAGGAGGCCCGTGGCGCCTGACAGTCCCGGGTGGCCCGGTCTGCAGTCCAGGCACACCACCTGGCACTCCACAGCCCACCTGCGGGGGGGACCTGGGCAGGGGCAATCTCTGCAGGCCTCTGGGGAGTCCAGTCCCTCCCTCGGCCGCTGCTTGTTCTCCTGGCCAAAGCAGACCCTGAGTCTCCCATCTCACACCCCGCACACGGACATAACACACGGGCAGTCCCGGAGGAGGGAGAGCATCAGTTCGCTTTCGTTCGCCAGTTCATTTTCGTGCCAGCCATGCCCGGCGGGACCCCGGCGCGGGGTGAACCCTGCGCACCAGTACCCCGTGCGCTGGGCAGTCAAGAGAAGGGTCAGCCAGGGCTGTTCCCCAGGAAGGACTGAAGCGAAACCCTCCCCTCCTCCCCGGTCCGACGCTCCTTCCCCCCCCCGCCCTTCCCCGGGGGCCACCCCGCTGCCCCGACGGCGCGGCCGGCCGGACACTCACCTCCGTGTCGTAGAGCCGCAGGTCCAGGAAGTAGGGGCGCAGGAGCGACTCGTTGCGGATCTGCTCGATGGCCAGTTCCACGGCGGGCAGCACGCCGCGCCCGATGCTGCCCTTGGCCACCTCCTTGGTGAGCGGCATGAGGCCCATGATGGAGAGCGGCGGGCTGCTGGGCGGCGGCCGGGGGGCGCCCCGCGCCCAGCCCCAGGCCCCGGGCGCCCGCAGCGGCAGCAGCAGCAGCGGCAGCAGCAGCAGCGGCAGCAGGCGCGCGGGCGGCGGCGGCGGCGGCGGCGGCGGCGGCGGCCCGGGCTGCCCGGGGCTCCGCGGGGAAGCCATGCCGCGCCGCGGGCTGCGGGCGCCGGCTCACTCGGCCCGCATGGCCTGGCCCGGCCCGCCGCCCCGCGCCCAGCTCTCCCCGCCGCGGCGCGCGCGCAATGGCGCCGGCCCGGCCCCGGCTCCGGCTCGGGCTCCGGCTCCGGCTCGCCTCACCACGGCCGCGGCGGCGCCCGTGACGGATCAATCACGCCGGGAAGGGGTGGGAGCGAGCCGAGTGCGGGAGGCGGGGAGCTCGCGGGCCAACGCCGAGAGGGGGGCCGGCGTCTGGGCGCGCGCGCCTCTCCCCGGCGGCGCGGCCGCCCCGAAGCGGGCCGCCTCCGCCCGCCCCCGAGCGCGCTCCGAGCCGCTCCCCCGCCGCCAGCCGCGCGGCCCGCAGCTTCGGAGCCCGGCCGGGAGGCAGGAAACGCGGGCGGCGCGGGCGACGCTGCTCCGCGGCAGCTCGGGCCGCCTCCGGGGACGGGGACGGGCCGTGCGCGCCCGGGGAGGGGGAGGCGCCGGCGCTGCGGCGGCCGCGGGGAGGGCAGCCTTCCCGGCACACGCACACCAGCGCCCCGGCCCCCAGCCGCCGGGACCCGAGCGCGGCCGGCGGCTATCACCGGGGTGGGGGTGGAGGAAGGGGGCGGAGGGAGGGACGAGGGCAGGGGGTCGGACACCGCCGCTCCGGGCGCTCCCTGGAGCAGCACCTGCACTGCCAGGGGTCACTGATTCTCGGGGGTCCGGCCAGGAAGATCCCGGACAGCCCAGGCGCACTAGGCGCGCGTGAGCCCACGCACTCCCGCGCCGCTGGGTACCAGGGGTCCCTGCAGGCGCCCGAAGGGGCGCCCGAACACCCCTGGTACTAGGGGTCCCGACCCTCGGGGCCTCACTTCCCTCCACTAGGCTGAGATGCCGCCCTGCGCCAGCTATAGGGGCGGGGGGCGGGGAACTGGGTTTTCACGGAGTCGGTACTAGGGCCCCCTCCAGGTATTTGACCTCCCGGCGTCTCCACACTCCAGGGCTCCGCCCTAAAATTCTCTCCCGCCTCTGAGCAAGTGAGGTGGATGTACCTTTCCCCGCGGGCTGCCCCTTTCCAACAAAGTGGTCCAGGGAGCTGATCCAGGGTCGGGACTCCCGAGCCCTCTCCATGATGGAAGACTGGGGACTGGGTCTTGGGAAAATAAAATCCAAAGGGGCGCTCCATGAGGGGGGACACACACGGTGGGCAGGACGTGCCCTGACGGCCCCGTTGCGGGGATATGGACACCTTGCAGCACAGCGAGGCTGGGAGTTTAACCTTCCCGGAGCACGGATTCTCACAGCCCGGTGGACTCCTTCCTACTTAGCCTCTTCTCCGCAGGGGGAGAGCCGGAGACTGGGAGGGGTCCCACTCTGGTCCAGAGCCCACATGAAGCAGATCGCTGCGGGGTCACGGTGGGGAATTGCTCCTTTTGGATTTGTGCACTCCTACTACTGTCCCCGTATGTTCTGGGGGGGAGGGTGGTCAGATGTTGTCCACAAGCAAGCTTTACTGGGGGCAGTCCTGAAGGGCAGTTCAGGTTCTTCCGAGTCTGAAGACTGCGGAAGGACGTTGAGCTGACTTCTGGGCAGTACCTTGGACAGCGCCAGGCGCCGCTGGCCAAATTCTCCCTGCTTGACACCTCTTTCTAGGTTTTCCCAGACATCTTGTCCTGGGCTCCACTTGGCCTGTCCTTCTCCCCACGCAGCTTGGGCAGCGCCTACCTGAACATTGCCACCAAAGAATAAACCGTCAATTAAACTGCAACGAACCAGAGGTCAATGATGGCGGTCACATATTCCCTGGCAGGTTTCTCACTCAAGAGGCCCCGGCCCCGGCCCCGGCTTCAGCCGTAACCTGGGATTCTGAATGAGAACGTCCCCATCTCTCTCTCTCCCTCCCTCTGTGTGTGTGTGCGTGTGTGTGTGTGTCCCATTTTTCCCCCTTAGTCATCTGTGCTTTCCCTGAAAACTGTGCCAATGTGGAGTGTCCATGGACACGGACCTCTGGGAATCTCTTGAAAGCTAGGATTACTTAGCTTGACACTTACTAAGTGGCTCAAGGCTCTACCCAGTGATCTGCTTTCTTTCCCCCCACCCTCATTTCCGCTTATGGGGTGGAGCCGCGAGGGGGAGGAACTGGCCCTCAAGGCCCAGGACCTGGGGCTAGTCCTCACCCGAGGAAGACCGGCCTCACTCAGTACCAGCTTGGCCCCAATCCCAGTACTGACCTCATGCCCTGCTTCTGAGGCCCAGGCCTCCTCCTAGCTCCAAGATCCCCTCTTGGGCTTCATGTTACAGTTCGGGTAACTGGGTCCCTGGCTTGCTTCCTGCGTCTGAGTCCCTGCCTGGTCAACACCTCCAGTTCACAGCCAGGTGGCTGCTTCATACACACTATCCCTTTCCTTCAATTCATGCTTTATGGGGCCTACCGGGGGCTGGCTGATGTCCTTGGATCTGCAGAAACAGGGATAAATTGACCAGACGAAAATCCCTGCTCTCATCAAACTGACATTCTAGTGGGGAAAGACAGACAATAAATAGAAAGAAGAGGAGTCTCCATTAACGTGTCAGCATATGGCAAGTGCGCTGGAAAACAACAGAGCCCGAGAAAAGGGGCTAAGGTAGGGTAGGTGGAAGTTGCGGCTTGAAATAGGGAAGGTCACGGAAGGACAGGTGGCGATGACTTTTGAGCAAATACCTCAAGGCGGTGAGCAAGCAAGACACGCAATTACTGTCGCAGGTGGAAGATCGGCGAGAGTGTGGGCTGCGAGTCAGGCATGGGCCTGGCGTGTCCAGGGAGCAGCCAGGTGTCAGAGAGGCTGGGGACGATGAGCAAGGGGAGAGGTGGCCAGGCCAAGGTCAAGGGCAGGAGGTATCAAGCCAGGATCATCCGGAGGACTCAGCCCTGCTCGTGACCAGGTGGGAAACCCTCAGGAACCTGGAGTTTTGAGTGGAGCGGTGACACAATCTGATCTGTTTCAACGGGATCATGCTGGTGGCTGCTGAGTGAAAAACCGTTGGAAGGGAGAGAGGGTGGAAGCAGGGCGACCTGTGAGGAAGGAGGTTATTACCATCAGTCACGTGTGGTGGTGGGAACCAGGGTGCAGGCAGAGAGGTGGCAGGCAGTGGTGAAGTTCACCATTATTCTTATTTTTAATGGGGATAAAATGCATTGGCAGCTGCCGAGTCCCCGGGCGGTGGTAAACACTGATTTTTATGAGCTTGTCTGCCTGAGGAGACACTTGAGAAAGCAGCTCGCTCAGGGCCACGTCCCCAGAAACTGATGCTTGTCAGTCCAGGTCGGCCAGGCTCCCATCCTCATCTTCCCCAAACCCTGCCACCCTCCGCATCCACCCCTTCCCCCGCGCATAGGAGCCGGAAGCCAGCCCCTGAGGCCCCACCCCCACCCCTAGGCCCCTGCTTGATCCTGAGGAAAGAGGGTGTCAGCTTGTCTTCCATGTCCCAGCTGGTTGCCCATCAGGAAACACCTAATTCCTATAGCAGGATCTCAACTCTCCCTTGGCTCTCTCCTTCCTGATGCCCCTCACCACCACTACCCTCCCCTCTCCCCCTCAGCTAGCTACTCTCCCGCTGCTGTGTCCCCCGGGGGAATAGGGTCCAGTTTCCAAACCCTGACTGTCAATCACGCCTGTCTCTGCTGGAATGCTCCGCCACAGGAAAGCAGCCTTTGACTTCTTCCCTAGCAAATCAAAGTGCCAGGGAGACGGTGCGTAGGGCCGGGAGACATGCCTGGCATACGCAAGGCCTGGGTTTGATCACCAGCAGCACTGCCTGGTGTGGCCCTAGGAGCCCCGAGCACTGCTGGGGAGCTTCCTTACCCCTCCCCTCAAAAAAAAAAAAAGAAAAGTAAACCCCCCAAAATCTCGAAACCATCCTGGCAAATAGGTCTCCTGTGTTTCTTATTTATGTTCACACTGAAATGTGAATGTGAAATGTAGCTCAGTTGAACTTGGGTATTGTTGTTGGTTTGGGTACATTGTTTTTAGTTCCCTTTTTTTAAAAAAAAAAACATAGATAAGTTATGAGTGATTACTCTGAAAAAGATTAGCTGAATGAATCTACGTGGCTCTTCCCTTTTGCGCAAGGGATGTTTTTCAAACCGGAAAATTGGGTTTCAGGCATCAAATGTGGTCTGGTGACACAGTTCAAGTAATAATAATAGCTACCATTTATTAAACACCTACCTACTCCGCGCCAGACACCTTGGCATGCATCATCTGAATCCTACGGCGGCCCACAAAACAGCTCTAAGGAGCCAGGTTTTGCAAATTTCAGACAGAAGTCCAGGTCAGTTAAACAGGTTTCTGTGGCTGGACAGGGCGGCACAGGGCCACCCCAGTCTGTCTGGCCCATGCCCCACCTCGGCTTCTCTGGATCCGGCCTTGAATGTGTCCTTACTGCTCAGGCAAGAGCACGTGGCCTGAGAAAGGAGGGGCCGCTCCAGACAGAGCCAGCTGACACCTCACAGAGACAAGAGTTGGACCCAGGGTTTGACCTTGCTTAGGCCAACGATCACAAGCCCTCTCCCTCCCTCAGAGATTTCACCACAGGCATCGTGATGGACATCAAGAACAGAGGAATCCTAGATGGAGACTTCTCCGGTCCAGTCCCCACTGACACTTCAGGCCAGGGTGGAGCTCCTGGGTTCAAAGGGATGATTAGTGGGGTAACTGCATACGACTCACCCATCCTCCATCACCTCATCTGCAATATGAGATCAGTAATACCTCTCCCCACCCCTCTCCTCTTCCCTCCCCCCACTCTCCTATCATTCTGTTCCCCCCTCTCCCTCCCCACCCATCATCAGCCTCTCCCCCTCCCCTCCCCTGACTTCCTTCTGCTCCCTGCCATTCCCTCCCCTCCCTCCTCCTCACCTCTCCCTTCCCATTTCCTCTCCTGCCTTCCTTTCCCTGTTCCCTCCCCTCCCTAGCCCTTGGGTCAGTCATCAAACCAGACCTTATGCGTGAAGACATACACTTTACCCCTGAGCCATGTCCCTGGCCCCGGCACATCACATCTCAAACTCCACCAAAGTCAACAGTCCTATTGCATCCACTCTGGATCTCTGCTCCCGCAGTCCCTGCACCACCACCACCCCCCCGCCATCCCTCAGAGCCAAAGACATCTCACAGGTACTCCCAGCTTCCCACTCCCAATGAGTCCTTCCTCCCTGGGGAAAATACCCTAGAGTTGCCAGCAGGCCAACCTGTGCCTGTGGGGCGAGTGCGTCAGCAGCCTGATGGTGCCTTCAGACTTCCAGATACCCCCAAATTGCTGCTGTGCCTTTGGCTAGACCCCAACAACTTGGGGCCAAGTTTACCAAGAAATTAAACAGCCACAAGTTAAGTATGTGGGAAGCACACCCACAAATCACCTCCGGATCAGCTATATAAGCTCATTTATTGATCTTATTTCAGAGACCCATAAATCTAGAAAGAGATAAAAAGACGCATTTTAGGGCCTGTGGCGTGAGGGTAAGTGGGAACCCATGACTGAGATCTCCAAGCCTGATTGGATCAGGACTGGGCCTCCTCTCCCCAGCTCCCCAGTTTTCCAGTAGCTTGGCAGTCACACCCACAAACTGCCCCCAGCGCCATGTAGTCTCATCAAAGGCCAAGACCCAGAGACTATAAACTAAAGCTCCCAGAAGAGAACGACACAGAATTTCCTGGACATTATATTCTATCCGTAACAAGCAATACAAAACAAATCGTCAAGCGTTGCCTTTTCAGCAGGCTTGAGTGGTGGTGGGACTGGTGTCTAAATATCACATGTAACCAACGTAGAGAGAGAGTATGGGGAAAATTGTCTGCCACACAGGTAGCGGAAGGGTTGGAACATGGGCAGGGGTGCGGGGAATACTGGGGATTTTGGTGGTGGAAAATGTGCACTGATGAAGGCATGGGTACTTGATGATTGTATGACCAAAGCTCAAACATGAAAGCTTTGTAACTGTATTTCACAGTGAATCAATAAAAAGGCGGGGGAGAATAATAATAAAACAATAAAATAAAATTAACATTCTGAATTAAAAAAGTAATGTGGTGTTCATGCCCAATTCAATCAACTTAATCAATGGCTGAATAAATAAATAACTAATCAAGGCTTATTAAATAAATAATGTAGTACACCTACATTATATATATAAAAACCCTACCAAGGGTGTGGCAACATCCCGTCCCTGAAGGCTGAAGTCATCCTGGAATACCCCGAACTCCACTGTACCCGCCACCATCCAACCCTCCAAAAATCCTTTGGAGCTTTCTCAGGACCCCATTCACGTTCCTGCCCTGCCCTGGAAGGCCCCTGATCTGAGCTTAGAGATAGGGCAGGAGGGGAGGAGAAAGCACGTATGTCCCCTATGCAGCTTCTCATTTCTCACTTCCCACTTATTAAAGAAATTTTAGTTCCCATGACTTACAATACTATTCTTGATAATGTTTCAGGCGTACAATGTCCCAACATGGCATGCCCGCCACCCCCAACCCACCAGAATGGCCACTACCTGGACACAGTCTCAGGTTTCCCTCCCAACCACCCGCCCTAGTAAGCTCAGCTCTGTCCACCAGTTCTCAGGGTCTGTTGCCTTTGGACATTTGCTATCCCCTTACCAAGAACTAGCTCTGGGACTGCCCAGAGTTATTATGCTTCTTTATATGCCCCATATGAAAGAGTGTGTGTGTGTGTGTGTGTGTGTGTGTGTGTGTGTCTGGCTCATTTCATGCAGCATGATTATCTCCACATGCATCCATGTAGCTGCAAATTGCATGCCTTTATCCTTTCTTATGACTGAGTAGTATTCCATATGCCTTAAGTGACCCACAAATGAAGGAGGTCACTCTATGTCTATCCTTTTCCTTCTGTCTGGCTTCCCTCAGTGTCATCCTCTCCACTTCCATCCATGTGGCTGCAAATCGCATGATTTCATCCTTTGAGTAGCCAAATAGTATCCATGGCATATCTGTACCACAGTTTCTTTGTCTAATTATCTGTTCTTGGGCAGGGCTTGTTCCCAGATCTTGGTATTAGTTCCCGTCTCACTCTATCATGCTCACCTAGTTAGTTCTTTTTTTAAAAAAAAAAATTGAATTGAATCACAGTGATTTATAAAGTTGCAAAATTATTCACAATTGAATTTCAGGCATTCAAGGTTCCAACACAAATCCCTTCTTTAGTGTCTCAACTTCCTTCCACTAATGTCCCCAGGTTCCCTCCTGCCCCCCAGCCTGACTTTATGACAAGCACTTTTTTCTTTTTCTTTTTTCCTTTTTTTTCCTTCTAAGCACTGTAATTTGCCATATTGCTGCTGAGAGAATGTCATGCATTTCCCTTAACCTCCTCTCAGCACCCTGTCCAGAGTGACCTCCTCCCCCCATTATTGTCATAGTAGTGACACTGGCTATGATGAAACTTCCCTGATTATCCCCCCTAGCACCCCTACCAGGCTGGAGCGATAGCACAGCGGTAGGGCATTAGCCCTTCACACGGCAGACCTGTCTTTGATTCCTCCGCCCCTCTTGGAGAGCCCGGCAAGCTACCAAGAGTATCGAACCCGCACGGCAGAGCCTGGCAAACTACCTGTGGCATATTGGATATGCCAAAAACAGTAACAATAAGTCTCACAATCAGAGACGTTACTGGTTCCCCCCTCGAACAAATTGATGAGCAATGGGATGACAGTGATAGCACCCTTACCAGTGTTACATTTCCTAAGGACCAGTTGTCCTGTTGTTCATTTCTATTGCCTTTGGGCATTAGTTATTCCCTGCTGTGTTTGTTGATATCCCCCATATGAAAGAGATTATTGTGTGCCTGTCTCTCTCTGGCTCATTTCAACCAGCATGATTGTCCCCATATCCATCCATGTAGCAGCGAACTGCATGCCTTCATCCTTTGTTATGACTAAGTAGTATTCCGTGGTGTCTATAAACCATAGTTCCTGCCTCCAGTCATCTGTTCTGGGGAACTCAGGTTGTTTCCAGATTTTGGCTACTCTATATAGTGCTGCCACCTTGCTGGTTCTGTCTGCTAATTGTTCCCCATGGAGACCTGAAGTATGTCTCTGTCATAAGCATAAAGGTGATAAGGGGCTATGCTCTCTCTCATGAAGCCAGATGGCTCCAATAGGCCCCCAGGGTGGTTCATGACAGCTTCCAAACCTCGGTGTATTTGGAGATGGAATCCCTGTGTGTTTTAGCAGTTTTGCCCATTTAAGACCCATGCTCTGGGGTCTCTACGGGGTCCTAATTCGGAGGGGGGATGAATTCTACTGAACTAGAATGTACATCCTGAAGAGTGCCCACACCCTCACTGCACGGCTCAATGAATGACACCACATCAGCAGCCCTGCACCCTCCCAGCTCTGGCCTCCACAGGATAACTACACCCCAACCACAACCACTAGGAGTAGGTCCTGCCTGCCCTCCCCCTTTTAGGTCTTGATATAAACACAATTGCTGTCATTTTTTTTCTTTTGCTTATTTTCTTTTACTATGTTGCCCTGTGAGCGCATCATCCACCATTGTATGGGCACCTAGAACTTGCAGTCTCACCATTGCTAGGCTGTCTGAGCCTTTTACAACCCACCTTCCTCCAGGGGCCCATGTGCAATCCCTTGGTTTGCAACCCACCCACCCAGCCCCACCTGGCTGGTTGCAATACACTCTGCTAACACTCTCTGCTTCTATTCTCAGCCTTCTCCAACCTGGCCTTCATCTACCCTGCCAGACTAAACTTTCCAAAGCTTGGTTCTGATCATGTCTCTCCAACTCAAAAACATTCTGTGGCTTCCTGTTATCCATGGGGTACAAACTCCCAAGACTAGGATTATGGGTTATCTGCCATCTGGTTTCACTGCTTCAGTCACCAGCTCTCCCTCCCACTCCTTCTATCTTCTAACTACTTAGAATATATTTGTCCATCACATGCCTGCCCAGTTCTGCTTCTATCCCTTTGCTCAGTGCCATTCCTTCAACCTGAAATGTTTTCCCACTCTTTCTCCCACTGGAAAAATCCGTCAAATGTCAGATGTCCCCTCCCCGGTGAAACCTCCTACAGTCACTCCAGCAGAAATAATTGCCATCTCCTCTCAGCTCCCCTAGTCAGGCCTGGCTCCTGCTGAGCGGTATCACTTATCACTTCTTTTAAAGTTAATTACCACATTTCACCTATTCTAAGACACACATTTCCATGCATCTCTGGAATCAGGATGCATCTTGCCATTGATGGCATTTATAATTGGCAATATGTTTTTTTTTGTCTTGGTGATACACAAAATAATGGTGTTTTAGATGCAGTTGACACGCGGTATGTTTTAAATCTCAGCATAATCTAAGACGTTGACTCGATGCACCATGGTGTGCGGCCGGTTACATTTCGGGTCCCTTCCATGTGTAAGACCATAGGCCCTACACAAGGCAGGCAGGTTGAATGACTCTGAGCATCGTGCATTCTTACCTGGGCCTCTTCTGCATGTCTTTCTACCAGGGGGAGAGGAAGTGGTATGAGGAAGTTCTCTCAATGAGGTTCTTCATGAAATTCCTCCCAAGAGGAAGAGAACTGTGTTTCTAGGGTGGGACATGAGGAAAGGTGCAGGGGTGCCAGGGGCCAGTGGGAGAGGGAAGGCTGGGCTTGGCCCCAGGGACTCTGTTCTCCGTAGCTAAGAGGGGGATGATAAATAAGATTAAGTTAATGCCGAATCTTTCATCAGCAAGGCAAACTTCAATTATAACATCTTTTCTGTCGGGTAAATATGATTTGTTTTCCAAGCAGCTGATTTATGGCCTGGCTTTCAGGAGCACGCTGTGATAGAAAGCAGTACATTCCAGCTTGCTAGTCTCCTTCCAAGCCTCCCTCATTGAACAGCCCCAGTGAGTCTATTCATTTGCTTTTTCCTAACGAAATCATCATTCCCTCCCTCTGCCCCAGCCCCCCCCCCCGGCTCTATATTATATTAAAGAACAAAGCTACACAGACAGGCTGGGCCTCTGACCTTGGTGATATTTTCATTACTCTTGGCCTATGTTTTTTTAACAAACAAGCCATTCAAATGTCAAAGGTGATGGAGCAAAATCTGGCACCTCTTATGGCTTTGTATACACTTCTGGAATTTGGCAATATGACCGATATTGTCAGATGATTTCCCTGTGGCAGTTTACGTAATTAAAAATGTGTTTTCTTTTTTCTTTTGGCAGGGGCATGATTGGGTGTGTGGGGGGGTTGCTTGGGCTACACCTGGTGGTGCTTGGGAGACCATATGTGTGCCAGGGACCCATCTTGGGTTGGCACCTTATCCATTGAACTGTCTCTCAGGGCCCACACTGCTGTATGCTGCCACCTTGTCCCCGCTGCCCCATTTCACAGGGGGACACAAGACTCCTAACTTGGGACCAATCTGTCTCTCTTGAGAAGATTGGCCGGGAAGGCAGTCAGGGCCCATGCTCGTGAGGGATCTTGACCACAGGACCAGTTGTTCCGGCCTTGCTGGAGTTTCAGGTGGACTGACTGGGGATACCTGTGCAGGTCAGGTGTGGTGTCCATGGGCCGGTTATCCCAGAGCTTCAAGGACGGGGAACACGGCAGGCAGTGAGTGAGTGGAGTTCAATTGCCTGGCCATCTGGACTTCCTTTGGAGAGTGTCGTTGATTGATATCTTTATTTTGTCAGGATCTAGGAAAGCACTTAATTCTTTTATATAATCTTCATTATCTTTTAGCAAATGAGATGCCTCTGGGAATTTTCTGAATTCCATCTTCTGCAAAGGACTGGACCCACACTCGTTTGCTGATGTGAAAACAGCAAATGAAAAGCTCCCCGGCTGTCCAGGAGCATCAACCTCTGGCTAAGGGCACGGGAACGGCCAAAGCAGATTTCTTTACTTCCTTTATTGTTTCGTGCCCACCTTTATTGTTTCCATCTTTTTACCAGGAACACGGATCCCTTTTATTAAGTGAGGAGAAGTTTCTGCTCACCCTTTGGCCTCTGTTTTGTTGTTGCTTTGGGTTCTATTTCTCTCCCTCTTATATTTTCATTTTGCAAAGTCTAGCCATAGGATGATTGTTCATTTAAAGAAAAAAAGACAACAACAACAAAAAGATTATTTTCTTTAAAATGCCACTGCATTTGGTTCCTATGGGTTATGTGTGCTTTCCTGGTTTTAATTATCTTCTTATCTAGCTCTGATTTTTTTTTCAATGTTGGATCTTATTATAGGAAACAAAATAAAACACTTGTATCTCTGAGAAATAAGTTGGTTGGGGGGACGGTAGCGAATCTGGGGGTGTTACCGTTCTGCTGGAGAGAAAGACACAGATACTCGGCTCCAGGCAGTGCTCCTGGAACCAGTCTAATACGTAACCCAGTGCATCATGTCATACAGATACATATACATGTATGTCCACAGAGAATCTCATTTCATTAGCTCATCACATTCCATGAGGCTTTCTCACCCCCACTTGATAGACAAGGAAATGGAACCACGGAGAAGTTGCCTGCAGAGCTTAGAGCTATATCTGGAAGTGTTTGGGCGGGGGCAGTGCAGGGGATCACACTTGGGTGCTTGAACGTGCAGAGCACATGGCCCGGATTCCTCAGCCATCACCGCGACCGGAATGTGAACTGGTTTTCTTTCTTTTTTTTTTTTTTATTGACTAAGGTTCTGTGACTTCCAATGCACTGTTAATGATGGTTTCTCATGCACATAATCCCAACACCACTGTTCCCGTCTCCCTGCAAGGGAAGGTGAGTGGTTTGATGCAACAAAGTACACCGAGTATCTCCTGGGTGTGCAACCATGTGCTTGGCATGATGGAACCAGAGAAGGACAAGCCAGGATGTTTACGTGGGTTTGACCGCCTGTGACCCTTGACCCCAAATGCCCTCACAGTCTCACCCTCCCCGAATGACTGGAGGAACACCAACGGGGCATGAGAAGAAAGGCCACCCCCAACCCAAATCCCTCTATTTTCTTTTTTTGTGAAAGGTATTTCTTCACTAAATTCTACATTTTTAATGTTCAGGATAATGATATAATGACCAATGAAAAATTAATGTTCTGAATCTATTCGGAGGCATTTATTTGTCCCCCAATCTATGATGAAAACGTGAGTTACTTTGGGTGGCGTTCCACCTGTTTGAGGGTTAGACTTTCCTTAACGCCATAAGCAGAGCATTACTAGGACTCACTTTTATTTTATTTGGGAGTCTGTGCAGGGGGTGGGGAGGGTGTTTGGACCAAACCCAGCGCTGCTCAGGAAAACTCCTGACTGTGCTTTGGGGCTGCTGTCCCTGATGTCCAGGGGATTGTATATGGTCAGGGATGGACCTGAGCTTGACAACAGGCCAGGCCAGCACCTTAACCCTGTGTGCAATCTCTCCAGCCACTAATTCACGCTCTAAAAAAAAACTACTGCTTGGTGGAGCTGAGCTAAGGCCCTCCTCAGCCAGAGAGGCAATCACGGCGCACTCCACACAGTGCCCTCCTCCCAGTTCCCTCTCCTGTCCCGGGGCACATGTCTGCCCAGCCGCCAACACGATCACTCCCCCAACGCCAGATACACATCACACCATGGAGTCTAATGCTGCAGACGCCCATCCCTCTGACACTGGATGTCAGTGCCATCTTCACAAACATGCCCTCGATGTCCCTATTCTTTTCTCCCTTGGCCCCTGCAGGAGATCTACCGGAAAGGCAGAGATTCTCAACCGCATCATTGCACCTGGGGACCAGTGAACCTAGGAGTAGCCTAGTAGCGTTAGTTCACAGAACACTAAGAGTAACATTGAAACTATTCTTGGCAAGAAGACCCTGGATACACACACGTATATCTCATCACAAAATGCCGAGACAGAAGGACGGGAACAGGGCAGGGGATGAGGCCCTGCAAAAGTTCCATGGGGACGGTGTGGCAATCAGAAATCAGCCGCAGTGGGAAATGATCCCTCTCCCTGGTGAGAAAAAGCAAGGGTTTCCTGTCAAGCCTGGATCTGAAGTGCTGGCCAGCCAGAGCTGCCCCCCGCCCCGAGAGAGGACAGGGCTGTCGCTGCCTGGACATGTCACCAAAAGGAGTCCACAAGGAGAAAGAGAAACACCCCCGTGTGGTCTGCCCTGTGCCAGGAGCCCAGGCCTGGAAGCCTGCAGAGTACAGCGAGGGCAGGAGGAGGACCAGAAGCGTGTCGGGCCACAGATGTGTCCCTGAAGTCTGCCAGACTGCTCTCCAGATGGCTGTGCCAGTCTAGCACAGCCCGCAGCCTTGCCAACACTTAGCATTGGCCAACTTTCTAATGTTTTTAATTGATGGGTAGAAAACGGGCTCTTGCCGTCCTCGTTTGTTTCTCTCAATTACGGGTGAGGCCAAACATCTTTTCAGGGACTTGTCAGCCACTCAAGCCTCTGCTTCTCTGAATGCGCCTTGTGGCTTGCAAATATTTTGTGGAAACTCTGTTTTCGTTGGGTTTCAAGGTTGCGAGTGTCTCGTCTTTGCTAGGACTGTGACTTAAAGAAAAGTCCTCCGCTTTCAAGTAGTCAAGTCTATTGTTATTATCATCCATCATCAAGATCAGCCATAGGGCACTGGGGGACATTGATTAACAAGCCTGTCCTCACTGACTGGCTCTGTCACCGCAGGCAGGTCACATCCTCTGTCCACTGTATATTACCCACCAGTTTCCTACATGGCCCAATTTCAAGTCATCATCTCTGAGAAATGTTTTTTTTTTTTTTCCTCCCCTGGCTGAGAGTTTGCCACTGAAGAAGGCTTTGTTTTCTGGGGTGTTATCTTCTCAGAGAACACACCAGACATCGTCTTCACAAACAACACCCCAGGTAGAAATAGCAAGGCACAACACACGGGGAGGGTTTTGCCTGTCGCAAAGCCGCTCTCCAAAGCAGAGGCCTCTCAGGAAATGGCAGGAAAAGGAAGGAAACCGGAAGTAAAGCATTTCTGCCCCCTCCCACCCTCCCGGTCAGGGTTCAAGGAAAGAGACACCCGCCCTGCTCATGTCGTTGCCCACCACCTCTTGGAAAGGGGGCTCAGAAAGGAGACGGGTGATGGGGATCCCAGCCTCACACACGGCCCACTAGTGACCTTTCACCACAAGACCCCATCGTCCTGAGCTGAGCCCCTCCAACCAGAGAACTGAGACTGACACAGTGAATTCACCCTTCCTGCTTCCCACACAGCATGGATCTGGATGTCCTTTGAGACTTGGATCATTCTGATTGTTTTGGGGTGGGGGACGGGCACATGCATTGATGCTCAGGGGCTATTCCCGGCTCTATGCTCAGGAGTGCCCTCTGGCAGTGCTCAAGGGAACTGTGTGTGATTTCTGAGACGCAAAGTGGGGAGAGGGGGTGGGGAGGGATGCAAGGAAACTGCCTTGACCGCACAGAATCACTCCAGACCCAGGACTTTGCTTTTTTAATACCTAGCACCACCAGTGCTCCTTTGTCCTCACTTAATTCTCCTCAGCACCCTGAGAAGAGACTTGTTTTTTTTTTTATTTTTAATTAGTGAATCACCGTGAGGGTACAGTTATAGATTTATACATTTTTGTGCTCATGTTTCCCCTATACAAAGTTCGAGAACCCATCCCTTCACCAGTGCCCATTCTCCACCACCAGTAAACCCAGACTCCCTCCCACCCTCCCCAGTCCCGTCTCCCCCCACCCCAAACTGCCACTATGGCAGGGTATTTATTCCCTTTCGTTCTCTCTCTCTGATTAGGTGTTGTGGTTTGCAATAAAGGTGTTGAGTGGCCATTGTGTTCAGTCGCTAGTCTACATTCAGCACGCATCACCCCTCCCCCGCATGACCTCCGACCACATTTTACTTGGTGTTCCCTTCTCTGAGTTGCCCAGAATGAGAGACCAGCCTCCAAGCCATGAAGTCAACCTCCTAGTACTTATTTCTACTATTCTTGGGTGTTAGACTCCTAGGAAGAGACTTGTTTATTTGGGGTCCATATTCTGAAGACCTCAGGGCTTACTCCTTCCTGGGTCTGAGCTCAGGGGTCACTCCTGGCAGGACTTGGGGAAAAACGTGTGGTGTCAGGGACTGAACCCAAGTCGATTGTGTGCAGGGCAAGTGCTTTAACCCCTGCAACCGTCTCTCCGGCCCTAGAAGAAACCTTTATTAGCCCCTTGGCAGATGGAGGACAGAGTCAGAGGCTCACAGAGGTTGAGCCGGAAGCTGGGGTCCCCCCGGGCCTCAGCTGCTCTGGAAGTAGGAGCTATTAGTAGGCACCTTCGAGTTCCTCCACATGGAAACACGAAGCCCTGGGAGACGTGGTGAAGGAGGCACAGTCCCCCTTTTCCTGCCGACGGCAGATGGCACTGCCCAGCTCTTGTCTCCCCCAGGGTTTCGGTGTTCCGGCAATCCCAGCCACCCCAGAGATACGCATACCCAGCTGCTGATCCCGGGGGCTCCCTGGAGATGGCTATAAAGTGGTTCCTATGGCTCCCAGCACGTAGAAAAGGGAGTGAGGGAGGGGAGAGAGAGAGAGAGAGAGAGAGAGAGAGAGAGAGAGATTGCCCAGGAGATGCAGCTCCTGCAAGACCCAGATGGGGCCCTCCCCATCTCCCCACGAGTGAATTCCAGGCTACAGAACCTTCCGATTCCGCAGGCCCTAGTCCATTCCCCTGGAGATGAAGTGTCCATAGCCCAGTGAGTGGACACGGGAAAGGGCAGTCTGAGAGCAAGGCCCGAGTGTCCGGGTGTCCAGTGAGGTTCACTGGGGCACACCTGGCCGGGGCCACGTGCCATCTCACCACTCCCCTTGGGTGTGGCTGAGGTGCGGGGACCATGAACGGAGACAGTCGTGTGAAGCTTCCTCCCCCTGGAGACCCCAGAGAACCTACTTTCCTCATCGAAGGGCACCGCCTGCAAGGAGCTGGGGGCAAAGGCTGGTGTGTTCCAGCTCAGAGACAGGCCAGCTGGCAAATAGGACTCGGAGGGTGCAGGTCCAGGTGGGATGAACGCCCAGCTGCACTCACTCCCCTTTCCTTCTTCCAAAGAGGGTTTCAAGTCACATTACCAGAGCGGGAAAGACTCTTGGGGACGACCCCCACCCCGCCCCCATGCAGCCTTCACTGGGCCATGGGAAAATGGGTTCAGAGAGGGTGAGCAAGGCTGCACAACAAGACCAAGACTTTCCAGCAGCTGCTGGGACAAAAGCCCTCTTCCCCACCGTAAAACCAGGCTGTTATTCCCTCTTCCCCTAACTCCCGGGCAGAGAACCTCTGGCCGTGAGGACTCCTCCCCACCCCGATTCTTGCCATACAGAGATTTGATGCCTCCCCGAAAGACAACAAAGAAACAGTGTTTCCTGTACCGAGTGCCCTCGGGCCCTAAGAGAGGCAGGATCCCCGCTGCTCTTGCTGAGCCCACAAGGATGCAGCAAAATCCTCAGCCTCTTGCTTTCCCGGGAAGCAACGCTGCAGTGCAGGGACAAGTCTCAAAGGAAGAGAAACGGATGGAACAGAAGAGCGACAAAGCAGCGAATGTCAGCAGCAAGGGACTGACAGGTCTCCTCTGCTTTGTCACCTGGTGGGTGGCCCTAGCTGGATGTCCCCTCCCATGCTGTGTCAGTTCTATAACTCTTAGTTTGACTTTTTAAAAAATTATGTGTGTGTGTGTGTGTGTGTGTGTGTGAGTGTGTGTTGGGCTGGAGCAATAGCATAGTGGGTAGGGCGTTTGCCTTGCACGCAGCCGACCTGGGTTCGATTCCCAGCATCCCATATGGTCCCCTGAGCACCGCCAGGAGTAACTCCTGAGTGCAAAGCCAGGAGGTAACCCCTGTGCATTGCCGGGTGTGACCCAAAAAGAAAAAAAAAAATTATGTGTGTGTGTGGGGAGAGGTTGATGACACCCAGGGGTGCTCAGGAATCACTTTGGGGGTGTTCAGCAGACCCTATGTGGTGTCGGGGATGGAACCAGGGTTGGTGGTGTGCAAGGCAAGCACTCTACCCACTGTACTATCTCTTTGGCCCTTAGTTTGCTGGGCAGCCAGGATGCCATTGGATCAGTTCCAGCTGGGGTCCAAGGTCACTACCTGCCCCTTCTGCCCACTGCGCCTGGACTTTCAGCCTTCCCTGGGTGCTGGCCCAGGAGCGGGCGGCTCCGCGGGGCATATTTTCTATTTCAGCTCAGAATCACCAAGTGCCTTGTCCACACCTCCCCGGAAGGGACGGCTGACAGTCGTCGGGGAGTTCTGAGGTGCTTCGGCTCCTTCCGGTTTTCCCCGGGGAAATCAGGGGAAGGAGCAGCTCCAGCATGTTCTGGCTGCCTCGAGGGGACGGGGGTTCTGCTGTTTACAGAAATAAGTCCAGTGTGAGTCGAGGCTTTTTGGTGTTCAAAAGCCAGATGGTATTTCCTGCCTTGATCACGCCTCAGAGCTTCCGTTCCCATGACAACCCCAAAGTCCCACCTACTGCAACTTTCCCCCTCCCCGGGCTCCTTTCTCCTCCACCCGAGCGTGCCCGCACTCCCAACGTATGCCCGCCTTGACGGTCGGACTCCTCGCCGCTGCCTTGCCAGGTGACATGGCTTATGCCTCCATTTGACAGATGGGGAGACCGAGGCCTTGGAGACGAGACGACCCGCCTCAGTCTCAGGGCAGTGCCCGGGATGGAGATGTGGAAGTGCAGGGTGCCTGACCTTGGGCTGCACCCGCAGTGCTAGCCTGAACACTGACAAGGTGGCTGGCACGAAATGCCTAAGTGTGAGGGTCCGCCAGCGTATCCTGCCCAGACAGTGGCACAACACCCCCCCCCCCACCCCAGGACAGCCCCTGAACTCCTCAGGGCCTCACCCTCCTCAACAGTAACACGTGCAGCAACAAGGCACCTCAGGAGAGGTGAGAAGCCAGAGCAAGTTCCCACTGGATCTGGCGGGGGCCTGGAGACCACCTGTACTCGAGCAGGCAGGGCCCTCTGGCTGTTGGGGGGTGGGGTGGGGTGCCCGTCTGCTTCTTGGGGAAGAGGCAACCTTATCACTATCACAAGGTTCGCAAGCGCGGGCAATGGGTTGAGTCGGCAGCATGCAGGGGCCCCGTGGAGCCCCCCCAAAGGTCCTTCCTCAGCAGTAGCTGGCCTATACCCACAGACTCCCCAGCATTTGTCCCACCCTCTGAACCCTGGCCCCCTACTCTCTGGGCTTCAGGACCAGGGAGCTCAATGTCCATGACTGAGCACCACCCCCACCCCCCACCCCCGGGTGAGCTGCTGTTCTGGGGAGAAGCCGAGACAGGCCGGTCCCTGCCCCGTGAGGGCTCTTAGAAGAAATGGAGACTCTTTGAAACACTAGTCTTCCTAATCACCTGCCACCCCCCACCCCCACTCCCACCCCCACCCCAGGGACTGCAAACAAGGACAAGTGGCAATAACGCTGTGTTCCGCTCTCTGTCCGGCCTTCCATGGACTTGGGGCTGGGGTCTGTGGCGAGCGGCGACTGCAGAGCAGCAGGGAGACGGGACACGGTGAGAGGTGAGCCCTGCATCCACGCTGCCGGGCCCTGCTCAGAGGGGCCACCGACACGGGCGGAGTGCAGGGTCCGCAGGGAGAGAGCCTGGCCCACGCACGGAGCCTCCGTGGAGTCAAGTCCAAGTGAGGAGACAGAGTCGCTGTGCTTTAATACACATCTGGCAAACCAGAGTCCTTCCAGGGAGCAAGTCTTGTATGAAAATAACAATGAAGTGTTTAAAAATGAGGGGGGGTGGGGAGAATAAAGCAAACAGAGGCCACTGGGGGGCAGAGACCAAAAGGGAGGGCCGCCTCTTCACAGAGACTCAGCCTGGTGTCAGAGGAAAGCCAAGCCCTGTTCCAGTCGCCATCGGGACACGGTCTCCCTGATGAGGACGCCAGGTCCCGTGACCATCAGCCCCGGGTTCCGAGACCCCAGAGGCGCTGGCAGGGGGGGGGGGGCAGGGGGCCGCAGGAAGGAGGCAGAGGACAGAAGCACCCGTGGTTTCTGCTCTGCGCCGTGCCTGCTGGGAGTTCCCGTGACAGCTTCCCGTCTGCTCCCCCCGAGCTGTGGGGAGTCTCCCCCCCCCCCCCAGGCCAGCTGCTTGGCCCAGGGCTGACGGAAGTTTGAGGCAGGGCCCAAATCTCGCGCTCTCCCTGGCTGGTCCTGTAGAGTCTGACACGGACTTTATCAGGGATACTGGGACTCTTTCCTTCCACGGCGGTTGGGACCTGCTAGTTACCTTTCATTATAGGATGAGGAGGGGGGCAGAGGGGCGTCATGCAGACCCCTTTCTGCTGGGCCGCAAACCGCCCCCCGGGGGTCAGTGGGCAGGATGTGGCAATGCAAAAGGTGAAGATGCCCACAGCTTCCTGGCCTGGGCTGGCCTGCAGGACAGTCTCTGGGCAGCTCCCCACACCCCCGGGTGGGACATGGTGGAAGGCAGGACCCACCGCCAGCCTCGCCCTCTCCCACCGCCATCAGCACCTTTGGAGCTGTTGGTCCCCCCACCCAGCCACACCTGGCAAGCGTGTGTGTGGGGGGGTGGGGGTGGTGGCAGAATCATCTTTGGGGTGACAGGAGGGGCTTACTCTCCTTCCTCTGACCTCAGCACCACGGGGAGGGGGCACAACCCCTTAAAATCAAAAGGGAAGTTAGACCTGAGGGGAAGGAACGCGCTGGACGTTTTCCAGTAAGAAGGAGCTGAGGGCACCCCCGTGCAAGCCCAGACTCGGTGCCCTGCTCCTCTGCTTCAGAGGCCCTGGGCACGCAGCTCTGCGGCAGACACCAGGGTCTGCTCCTCTCGAAGCCCGCATGTGGGCACTAGGTACTCCTCAGTGAACAGGGGCTTCCTGGGATGGCCAGGACTGGTGCAAGGGGCAGGATGCCTCTGGGCATGTGGTGTGTGTGTGTATGGGGATGTGTGTGTGTGTGTGTGTGTGTGTGTGTTTGGCACCAGAGGGCAGAACTCCTCTAGGTGAATAACTGTGCACGCATGAGAGAGTATGTGAATGAGTATGTGTGGATGAGAGGGTGTGAATATGAGTGTGAGTATAAGTGTATGTGAATGAGGTGAGTGAGTGCGTGAGTGTATGTATGAATATGAGTGTATGTGTGTGAACAGGTGGGTGAGTGTATATGAGTGCACGTGAATGAGTGTGTGACTGTGTGTGAATGAGTGTGCGTGTAAGCTATGAGTGTTAAAATGAGTGTGTGTGTGAATATTAGAGTAAGTACAGGAGTGTGAATGAGTTTGTGTGAATGTGTGTGAGTTTGTGACTGAGATTCTGTGTGAATATGAGTGAGTGTGTGGTTGGCACAGGGGGACAAGATTACTCCAGGCGCGTGTGTGAATGTCTGTAAATGTGTGTAAGACTGTGTGAGTGTCTGGAATGCGTGAGTGTGTGAGTGAAAGTGTATCTGTATGTGAATGTGTGAGTGTGTGTGTGTGTGTGTGTGCTGTTGGCACAGGGGGCAGGACTCCCCCAGCTGTGCGTGGCCATGCTGAGCTCACAGGGGCACACAGTGCCCCTGCAGGACATGGCGGCACAGAGAGTGCGCTGGGTGAGGCCCAGCCTCTCACAGCGGGTTCTCTCATGCCAAGGTCCCAGTGCCCAGCAGGCTATCCCTGCAGAGCTGCTGGACAGAGATTCTGGGGGACCCCAACTCTCCTGAGAGGGCCTAGGGGAGCCCTGTCTTGCAAGCCCCCTTGGGAAAGTGCTCTGACCAAATGTGTGGGCAACGCCATGGGCTATGCCCTGGCCCTTTGCCCCCCAGAGCTGGAGTTTGGCTGCAGTCAAGCACGAACTGAGCGTGATAGCCCCGCAGGAACCCCCACCTCGCCCCACCTCCACTTGCCTGATGCAAACCCAGCTGTGTCTGCAGAACCAGAGTTCCAAGCATCGCGCTCTGGGAAAGGCTGGCTGGTGAAGGCCAATCAGCAAGGGGTCCAGGACACCAGGAAGGGGGAGATCCTGGCCCAGAAAGCGTGGGCAGGGGTCTCTCCCCCACCCACATGAGAGGGAAGCCTCAGGACCACCCGGACCCAGAAAGAAGAGATAAAAGGCAGCTGGTCTTCACCCCCATTTCCCGACCTGCTCCCCGGAGCGCACGGAGGTGTGGCCTGCTGGCCCCGTCGCAGGGCTCGTCCAGTCATAGCGTCCACTCAAACCTGCCCAGGAAGAAGCTGCAAGTTCAGAACCAAATGACCAAAAAAAAAAGCAGGTGGAAGAAAATATCCCAGCAAACAACTCAGGGGGCCCGGCCTGAAGCTTGCTGACACCCTTAGGAGGTATCTGTGGGGAGAATCCGGGGTGTCTGCAGGGTGTGGACGTGCGTGCAGAGTTCACGCTGTGTAACTGTCTCCTTAAAGAAGGGCCGGAGAGAGTACAATGGATAGTGGGGAGGGGGTTTGACTTGCATGCTGCCTACCCAAGATTTTATCCCTGGCATTACATCTGGTCCCTTGAACCCTGCCAAGAGTGATCCCTGAGCACAGAGCCAGGAGTAAGCTCCACCCCCACCACCCGCCCCTCCCCACCAAAAAGGCTCCCAGACATCTGTCTGGTATGCAGATTCAATCCTCCTGGAGCGGGAGGGAGAGAGGCTGGGGCAGGGGCCTTCGCACAGGAGCACGGGCAGTGTGGGGCAGGGCGGGAACGGGTGTGAGAGCAGGCTGGGAAGCAGGAGCACACACCAGGCAGAGGAGGGAGCCCCGCTTCCCAGACTGGTAATCCTGTGAAGGTTCTGCTGGGTGTGTCCTGCAGGCCCAGCCCCTTCTGGAAACTAGTGCTAAGCCCCGACAGGGAAGCCAGTGAACCCACACCGAGGGGCCAGCCACAGAGCTG